>NC_045162.1:22822928-22847928 GCF_900700415.2 Clupea harengus | reverse complement strand
CACAACCTAGCTAATCCTACACAGTCACATTGAATTTCATGCTCATCTCACAACTTTAAGGTTAAACGCTATATTTAACTTCTTCTTCTGTGGTCCCAGGGCACCTTAAACTCTCTATACTTTTCCAGGCAATTAAAACTTGATGCTGGCGGAGAGGCAGAAATGGAAAACATTTAGTTTACTTCCTTCTGAAGTAGTGCAGAAATGTACTGAGCAGATGAGCACGCGATGAAAGTAATGCACAATTGCATAAATAATAATGGTTGACTTCTCACACATGCAAGAGCATACTGCGTGTGTTTGGAGGCATCTGACAGTAAAACAGATGAATGCTATACATCCATGAAATATCAAATTTTGCACATTTATTCCTTTTCACTTCTTTAAAAAAAAAAAATGTTTAAGGTTTATTTAAAAAGAAAAATTTGGCCCACCACCACCCCCTCCCCCTCTTCGGAGGACAACTTTATTTGTACTCAAGTGTAGTTACAATCGTGATTTATTTTCACTTCTAACTGGCTCCTTGTTTTTCTCCTCTGTTTTCATCTTTACTCTCTGCTCCTCTCTCAGAGTTTAGAGGGGTAAAAATACAGTAAACAGCTTGGGAGGAGGAGAGAACCTGATGTGAAATCTACGCAAACGCACCCAAATCGCTCCAGAATGAGAGATCATGGGGAGGGACGAGAAATGAGTGGCCAGTGTGAAGATGAAGAAGGAGGACACATCATGAGAGAGAGAGAGAGAGAGAGAGAGAGAACGAGAGAGAGAGAGAGAAAGAGAGAGAGAGAGAGAGAGAGAGAGAGAGAGAGAGAAAGAAGGAGGATAACAGGGCACTGAGTCAGTGTGAGATGACATAGACATAGAAAGAGCTAAATTAACTAGTATTAACCAGACAATGGTAGCACGAGGAAACAAAGATAAATATACATATTTTAGATTAGATGGAAAGATAGATAGATAGATAGAATTCTTAGTGGGGAAAATAAAGTGACATCTGCTTTTTTCTAGTGAATGTCAGGGGTAGTCTATCCCTGAGGGCAGATTTGCTGCAGATCTCATTGGTCTGTCAATATCCACTGCCTCATCAGCAGCACCACACTCAAAATACAGCCAAGAATAGAAGCTCTATCTCAAAGAGGAGAGGAGAGAGAAAGAAGAAGGGAGAGGGGCTAGAGAGAGAGAGAGAGAGAGAGAGAGAGAGGGAGAGAGAGAAGGGAAAGAGTTAATGGGAAAGTCTCTTTCTCCCCAGTCTTCCTTTTTTCTCTTCACAGCATCGTGGCCCCAGGTCACATAAGCATATCTCCCAACCCGGCGTTCTTTTTCATTTCTTTGACTTCATGAAAAACACACTCATGCAAATCTATGGGCTGCCCAACCATTACTGCCAGGCCACTCCACTGTGCTCAACAGACATCAGTGGATAAAACATTCCAATAGTGTTGCGAGTCACATTCATTGGATTTCATTTCCGTTTCAGCTATAGCGTGATCACTGACCCAAAGTAAAAAAATAACATGCTAATGAGGACATTTTTCTGAAATAATGGAATAATTTAATTTTCATAAGCTGGTATTGCTCATGTTAGCTTCAGATGCTCAGTGAAGTTTTATATTATTTTTATTCCATAGACTGTTTTACCATCATCAGTGAAGTCAGGAATTAAGAGAATGTACATTTTTACTATAAACTGCCATAGTGCCATTCTCCCCTTGAGCAGGCAAGATGAAATCATACACTCAGATAGCCACTTTATAATTGTTTTTCAGGCAGAAATGCGTACAGTACACAGGTTAGGGCCATGTGTGTAAATGGATACAACTCTCACCCCAGTGTCTGGATAGGTGGTCCAGCCCAGTTCAGTGGTGGATTCTGTGGTGTCCAGCAGCATCACTAAGAAGACAGGATAACATATGATGATGAATTACCTTCGTCTTTATCTCAGATAGTGGGCTGATCACATATATATAGGAACAGTCTCGTCTCAGATTGTGGGCTGATCACATATAGGAACAGTCTTAGAGTTCATGAAATAGTCAAACTGAATACCCAAACATGCGGTTGCATGAGAAAAAGACAAGAAAGGAAATCGGTTGTATTCTCTTTGGTAAATGATCTGGAACACATTCCATTGTTGTTCATCAAGCATCAAGCACGCTACATGTACCATAGTCACACACACACACACACACACACACACACACACACACACACACACACACACACACACACACACACACACACACACACACACACACACATCCATGCATGTGAAATGTACATGTGTCACCTGTGACATTCATGTAATTAGATCATTTGTCATGACTGCACACAGGCCAACAGGGTGCAAGTCAGAGTTGGGGAATGTACAATTACAGACGAAAAAGGATATTACAAACAGAGAGACATTATATATAGGGAGAATCCATCACACTGTTTACAAATGAATAATTTCTGAAATTTCTATGATGAAACTTTAATGTCTCATATTTATTTAATGCTACATATTTTTCCACATGACAGGCTAAGTACTCCCAGCTCTCTATCAGGGCGGTGGGCTGTGTCACATGAACGTCCATGTCGCCCAAAAAAGTGTGTCATTCTATCCAAACAAACAGTGGCCCAGTCACGTCACATGGCCACACACACAGTTACAGAGAGAGAGAGGGAAGAGATAGAAGTAGAGACTTAGATCAAATTGTTTGTGTGTGGTTAATTCCTCAACCCCTCCCTCCCCCATCTGCCCTTAAAACTGAGAAACTGATATTATTTGAGGCTTAGCGCTCAATTCACTCCCAACCCCCATCTCTCTCTGTCCCTCTATCTCTCTCTCTCTCCCTCTCTCTCTCTCACACACTCTTGAAACGTAAAGAGATTTTTTTTAGATTATGCACACAGATGGAGACCCTGCAAATCTCTTCGTCAATCCCTCACTCCCCCGTCTGTCTACGTTCTTAGTTCTTCTCTCTCTCTCTCTCTCTCTCTCTTTCTCCCTCTCTTTCTCTATCTCCCTCTCCTCTCTCTCTTCCTCTCTGTTTGTTGGTGTGTGTGTGTGTGTGTGTTTGTTTATTTGTTTCTTCATGTGAGTTTGTGTGTATTTGAGTATGTCTGCATGTAAATACACTAATGTTCAGGCAAAGAGGAATGTTGGATTTTTTTTCACATCACAACAGTGAAAATAGTGTAAGCCTTAAGGGCGGTAGGTGCCAAAAAAATAAAAGGCCTCTGAGAATATGCCAGGGCTGTCGCTCACCAAATGCGGTCCCACTAATAACACTGTTCCAAAAGCCATTTGATTTCATACTTGATTCAATATTACATATCTATTCCCTTAACCTTGCAGTGCTTTTCAGAAATGTTGCTTGTGGTTGTGTGTGTGTGTGTTTGTGCGTGTGTGCGTGTGGTTGTGTGTGTGTGTATGTCCGTGTGTGTGTGTGTGTGTGTGAGAGAGAGTGTGTGTGTGAGAGTGTGTGTGTGTATGCAGGGCCTCCCAAGCTTTGAGGCCCTGCACAGTGTGTATGAGAGATGGATGTGCCTTTGATGATGCAAACACGACGCGGTGAACCAATTTTGATTCAACATAGTCCATGGGTTAGCCCCAAGCTAATAGGTTAGCCATAAAAGCAGCTAGCCCTTTGACTCGCGCTTCTGATGGTAGGGTTTGAGGGTGCTCTGCTCAGCATAGCTGATTGCTTTGTTGCTGTAAATTGCAATTTATCACAAAATAAAATAAAATCTAATAAGGATAAATAAAAAAATTAAAATAAAAGAATAAAAATAAAATAAGATCTCCATAAGATTTTCAAATTTTGTGAAAGTATTGTGCCTGTGTTTGTTCACAAAGTATGCACTGAAGACAACTCACAAGAGATCCCAGGAGAAAAATCACATTAATGTGATTAATAATTGAATTAATAAAACCACATTAATGTGATTAATAAATAAGTGAAAAATAAACCACATTAATGTGATTAATAGATACATAAACTAAAACCACATTAATGCGATTAATAGATACATAAACTTAAACCACATTGGTGTGATTAATAAATCAATTAAATGAAACCACGAGAATGTGAATAATACATAAACATAATAAAACCACATAAATGTGTTTAATAAAGAAAAAAATAAAACCACAATATTGTGATAAAACATTTAAATAAAGCCATATCAATGTGATTATTAAATAAATTGCGTAAAAAACAATAGCACATTAATGTGATTTCTGTCAATTTTTCCTTTTCATTTCCTCTTGGACAGGTGTTTCAGATAAGATTGCTATCATTGGTATATTCCAAGGCAAGGCAAGTTGAGTTATACAGGCCAATTCATACACGTTCAAAGTGCTTTACAAATGAGCAGATAAAAGAACATAGAAAAGTAAAAGATTAAAAAAAGATAAAGTGCACTGAAACTGTTAAAAGAGCACAAAACTATTTAAAAATTAAAATAGAAGATTAGATCTGCTAAAAGATCACAGGATTAAAAAGTAGAGTGCAAAAAGCATCTAAGGACAGTTGTGTTTTAAGTCTAGATTTGAAACTGGCTACAGTTGGAGAACTTTTGATCAGTAAGTTGGTTGCAGAGCTCAGCAGCAGAGCAGCTAAAAGCTGCTTCACCATGTTTGGTTCTTACAGTAGGTATTACCAACAGATTTCTCTCCAGTAATCTAAGAGGTCTAGTATGTCTGTGTACTGCTGAAACATATCGGAGAGGTATTTTGGTCCTGCCCCTTTAAGTGATTTATAAACAAGCAGCAGTGCTTTAAAGACAATTCTGTGACTCACTAAAGGCCAGTGTAAGGACTTCAGAATCTGAGTAATTTGGTCAGTTCTTTTGTTTTTTGTAAGAACTGTAGCGTGTGAAGGCCTGTGAAAAGATCATCACAGTTGTCAACCCTGCTGAAAATAAAAGCATGAATGAGTTTTTCTAAATCATGTTTTGACATGAGTTTGGCTACGTTTTTTAAGTGGTAAAAAATGTTGATTTAATAACTGCTTTTACATGGTTATCCAAAAAATGAGATTGCGATCAATTAGGATACCAAGGTTTTTCACAGTTTCCTTCACTTTAAATCCTTTTGTGTCAAGATGAGTAGCAATACTGAGTCTTTCCTCATTTTTCCAAATAAAATTATTTCAGTTTTGTCCTTGCTGAGCTGAAGGACATTTTGAGACATCCAGCTATTAATTTGGTCAATGCATTGACAAAGAGCTTCAAGGGGATCAAAGTAGTTAGGCGAGAGGGCTGGGTGCATTTGGGTGGCTTCAGCATAGCTATGATAACAACATCTTATTGTCAATAAATGATTTGTCCAAGCGAGAGCATGCAAAGGTTGATACAAAGGTTGAACAATAAAGGCCCTTAAGATCGACCCCTAGGGACACCACAAGTCAAGGATGTTAGTGTTGAGGTATAGTTCCAATGGCAAAAAAGAAACTCCTGTCTTGTAAGTATGATCCAAGCTACATAGCCATACCTGAAAATCCAGCCCAATGTTCCAATCTGTGTAGTCATATGTTATGATCAACAGTGTCAAAGGCTGCACTGAGGTCCAATAACACTGGGGCTGATCGGTCTGAATCGGTTTTAAGGCGTATGTCACAACCTTAATGACAGCTATTTCAGTGCTTTGATTAGCACGGAAGCCTGACTGACTGGATTTTGGCAACAAATGGTAGACAGAATATGGGCTGGTGATTCATCAGTATGGAAGCATCTAGATTACTCTTTTTGAGTGGGGACTTTATAACAGCTCTTGTCGGGGACTTAGGGAATGTGCCAGACAGCAGTGATATGTTTACAATTTTAAGCACGTCTGCTGCTATGAGGTGAGAAACAGATTTGAAAAAGCTGGTAGGCAAAGTATCTAAGCAGCACGTGGAAGAGTTTAAATTTTGAGAGTTTCTGACATCAAGTTGAGCTCCTCTCTCTTTGTTACAGGTATTTCCAAATGTGGAGTTGTTAGTAATAAAGAAGATATGCTTTCCCTGATTTAACAATTTTACCTTTGAAAAAGGATGCAAAGTCATTGCACTCGTAGAGAGAAGTTCAGATGTCAACTGTGATGGGGGGTTAGTTCTCGACAGTTGCGAAAAGGAGTATACACAAGTGTTTATATGTCTACTGATGATTTTATAGAAAAAGACGGTCCTGCTTCGCATATCTCAGCAATAAAAGTGTGAAGCGCCTCTTTATGGATTTCATAGTGGATCTGAAGCTTGTATTTGCGCTATTTTCTTTCAGGAAGGTGATTCTTTGCTGCTTTGCTATTGTGGGTGGCCCCTCTTGTGCCTTGACTGTTTCACGCAGTCTTCAAAGTAACCACTCAACCATATCACCAAAGTAACTTGTAACTGAGACAGCTATACACCACTTTCCCACCTTCTGTTTAACACTTACGGTTTTGAGTCAAAGCCTATTTTTATGTATTTTTATTTGTCATTATTGAAATGTTCCACCACTTATTTAATTTGGTTGCTTTCTTCAGCACAACGTAAAAATGTTTTCTCAATGGTTTAACCTTGTAGCAAGGAGCAAGTGTTCTGCAAATGGATGATAAGTTAGCAGCAACAAAAAAATATTGATATCAAATCATGTTATCAAATTATGTTACAGTACTGGCAGGGAGCTTACAACCATACAACACTGAGCATGCCCGATCTCGTACGATCTCAGAAGCTAAGCAGTGCTGGGCCTGGTTAGTACTTGGATGGGAGACCAACTGGGAAATACCAGGTGCTGTAAAATGAAGCTGGGTGGGCCAATCCCTCGCTCAGTGGATTTACTGGATTACCGAGAGCAAGTGGATACCAAATCTGATGGAAACTTGCTATCGACGGCCTATGCTCCACTATGAAGTGAGAAGGCGAACAACAACTGCAAGGCAGGGAGGCTGAATTTTCCATAACACATTAATTCAAGTGTCTTTTTCCTCAGTAAAGCTCACATTTACTCCTAATGCATACGGTTTCCACATGTAATTAAGTCTCTACCATGAGCCATGGATGAATGAGTGCATAAATAATAGAACTCTCTGCGCTAAAAATAGAGATTCTCACACAGCAACACAATCGCCATGGAGCTCAGAGGTTTAATGAGGGCGCTCCAACCTTCTGTCCCCTGGACCTAAAGTCATAGACCAGAGTAAGGATATATTTAACTCCCAAAAGTAGAATTTGGATTACACAGAGGTAACCATTGGGGAAAATGCCATGTATTCTAATTACAATTTGGAAGCCAAAAGTACTGATTTGGTTAAGCGATGAAATACTATTATTTTAATGCTGTTTCAGAGAATGAACTCTCTGGCCACTAAGGGAGGCACTCAGTGCTAATAGGAAGAGGCCATTGCTTTAGGGGGTATGTGAGAGAATCCAAAAGACACATACAGAGTATGAAGGGGACATATTTTTTTGTGGGATTTTTGTGATTTAACATGGCCTTTCCAAAATATCCATTTACTAGATTAACCAAATTTCAACATAAATCAGTCTCTGAGATTTAATTTGACCTATCCAAAATAGCCATTTAGATACTTTCAGACCAACCCTTTCAGATCAACACTTTCATAGCACTATCGTTCCTAAGATTAGAGCAATCATGTATTAAATTTGACCTGTCCAAAACATCAATTTGTGTCACTCTCCTCAGCGTATTATTTAGTTTGGGATCAGAGAATTACGTGTGACCCATAAACAAACATATAAACAAAAATAAAAAAGCTTCTCCTAATGCTGATAGATACGGTACATGGATTAAGTGATGGAATAATGTAGATCTTGAATCTGTAACTAGGACTTGAAATGGTTGAAATGTCAGCATTATTTTCATGGATTATCACAGTCATGTAACAGAGGAATGTTATGATGTATGATGTGTTTTGCATGTGTTATATAAATACAACACTAGATTAGGACTAAAACCCTGTTGTATTATCTTTACAATAATATGAGCAACTCTTTCTTAATGCGTCATTCAAGATCCTGATGATATCTGTTGGTACGATGATATTATATTTTTTTTAGTTTTCTGGCTGTCTCTCCTTCAAAGTCTACACACATGAGTAATATGAACAGAATTTTTTCAACAATTT
This sequence comes from Clupea harengus, assembly GCF_900700415.2. Taxonomy (NCBI): domain Eukaryota; kingdom Metazoa; phylum Chordata; class Actinopteri; order Clupeiformes; family Clupeidae; genus Clupea; species Clupea harengus. Next base: position 22,839,833 of record NC_045162.1, on the reverse strand, counting down.
ATTTTAAAACAGAAGGTACCAATGGCAGTAAAGTTTCTAGTGCACCCTCAGTCAAAACAGCCCAAACTAGAGGCCTATCAGTGTCTGGCAAAAGCTTGCTGCCGTGATTGCTGTTGGTTCAGTGGCCGCCACTGACCCTGATAAAGAGTTGGGACCTCAGGCGAAAGTGCGGAGCTGCCATCTGGAGAGAGATGAGCTTTGTGTTTGGCCCCCTTGTGATGCGGTCCACCAAGCCCCCCTTCCTCAGCAGAGTGGAGCACATCACAGGAGATGACAGAGCGCTCTCTCCTCTCGGGTTAAAAATGGACACTGGTTGTCAACTTCAGCGGAGACGTGAGAGGGGGGACTCAGGTCTGATGGAGAGTAAAAACTGCTGTATTGGCAATTCCCCGACTAAGTGCAGTGGTAATGCATTGTGCTATCTGGTCATTCTCCTCCCCAGGTTTATAAACACATACACTTCTTACTCTCTCTCCTTTCTCCTCCCTCCCTCCCTCTCTCTCTCTCTCTCTCTCTCTCTCTCTCTCTCTCTCTCTCTCTCCGAGTCGTTGTGACTCCATTATTAATCTTTGAAGTGACAGGGGGCTTTTGGACAGACCTTAAACAAGGAGATCCATTGTCTTCCATTATTGATGAAGAGAAGAGGGAAAGTGACTTTGTTTGAGGAGGACTATGACACAAGGACACAAGGAGAGAAAAAAAGTGACAGAGGGAGGCAGAAGAAAGCAGGAGGAGAGAGAGGTAGTGATTTTAGGTTTAGTGTCTGAATATTAATGTTCTTTTCAATCTCTGAGTGTGTACTTCGAGAACCTCTTCTCCCCCTCTCCCCCCCCCCCCTCTCCAACACAGTAGTGAGGAAGAAAAGTGTAGGAGTTGTTTGGTCTCTCTCTCTCTTCCTCTCTCTCTCTCTCTCTCTCTCTCTCTCTCTCCTCTTGTGGTGTTGATAGTGCATGGGGGTGTTGCATTAGCTTCTCTCTTCTAGAGTGTTCACTTGAGTGGTCTGACTCAGTGTGCTTCTTAAGTAGAGCCTTGGTTATGAATGCATAATAGCCTGGTGCACACATTGTGTGTGTGTGTGTGTGTGTGTGTGTGTGTGTGTGTGTGTGTGTGTGTGTGTGTGTGTGTGTGTGTGTGTGTGTGTGAGAGTGTGTGTGTGAGAGTGAGTGTGTATGTGTGTGTGTGTGTGTGAGTGTGTGTGTGTGTGTATGAGTGTGTCAGTGAGAGAGAGAGACTGATAGAGAGTACGTGCTGTGTCGAACTCATGCCTCCAAAGTGTTAATGCGCTTCTCAACAGTTTCCGCCTGATCAGACCACCAACCACTACAAAGCCTTACAATGTTAATACCGCTGTACTCTTGAGGTGAGCAGATTGCACTTTAACACCTACTGTCAAGAGGAACACACACACACACACACACACACACACACACACACACACACACACACAACAAGACACAGACACCACACCTCACTCCCACAGGCATTCAACCACACAGCCAGCCCCATACCTGCAGGCTTATGTTCAGTATGCACAGACCACACAAAGACACTGATATGCACAAACAAACACACACATGCAAACACACACAAACAAGTACACACATGCAAACATACACAAACATGCATACCTGCTCAGAAACAGACCCCCCCCCCCCCCCACACACACACACACACAGAGAGAGAGCAAGAAATCGAGAAAGAAAAGAAAGAGAAAACAGTGTTCAACAAAGTTGAAACACAAAAGCACACACACACACACACACACCACCCACACACAGCCTACAATAACCTTCCTGAGTAAAAGCGGCACACAGTGGCAGATGTGTCTCGATGGCCCCGTGTGATAAGCATGCTTCTGGCTGTGCTCTAGCTGATGTCCACATCCCTGCTCTCTCCATGCTATAATATGCTCCAGATGTCACTCTCCACAGACAGTCACCCCAGGACAGAGCCCACTGCTCTCCATCATTATCCTCAACCACAGGACCAGGGAGAGGGAGACAGAGAAAGAGAGGGGAGAGAGAGGGAGAGAGAGAGAGAGAGAGAGGGGGAGAGAGAGAGAGGGAGAGAGAGAAAAGAGGGAGCGAGACAGAGAGAAGCACAACAGAGTGAGAGAGGAGAGTACGGAGAAGGGTGGATTAACGCAATTCCAGAAATAAGCATGAACATGTCAGACGAAGTTATGAAAACCTCTCTCTCGCGCGCGGGGTTGGCTGGACTTAAACTGTTGAAAGAAAAGTATTTAACCCTTTGCTGCCTTATAATCTGAAGCTCCCTGGCCACAACAGGCTCATTGACTGCAGGTCTATGAACCGTGATGTGCATAGAACAAAACTAAAAATCAAGTCCAGTGTGTCTGTATTTAGTTTGATCGGCTTAAAAGCTTCTTGCCCCTCTCAATCTTTTGTGCTGCATTTCGCTTTACATGGCATGAAATCTGCGGGGCCAGTCACCGGTTTTAATGAAACTTGGCCTTTGGGTCATTGTGCTCATTTCCAGACTGTGGATGGTGCCTTTGCGTGTTGACCCCCTCATTCTGCTGCTCTGTCTGACAAGGGGGCTTCAGCTTTTCAGGTCAGCGTCTCCTCTTCGTGCCGACTGGGGGCATCTTAATCGCTCCAGAGAACCGGAGGGTGCAGGGACCATTGGCTCGGCGTGACTCATGGCACGGACCGCAAGACTGCGCAGAAGCACCTCACGCAAGGGGCCCTCCTTAACCTGGGAATGGCAGAATAGAGTGATGCAAGGAGGAGGAGGAGGAGGAGGAGGTTGAAGGGATGAAGGGAGGACGGACGAGACCAGTGTGAGGAGCCAGAGGCCTGGGGGCAGCACCCGCTGTGCCAGCGTCTACCCCTCACACGCAGCGCCAGGCTCTGGTGCCCACCATCGTCTGTCCCGAGAGCCGAGGGGCTTCTGAGATGGGCTTTTAAAGGGGTCTGACGTCGGCAGGACTCCCCCGCTGTGAGGTTTCACACACGCACACACATCGCATCGGGGCTTTTTAAACGTAGCCCAAATACACCACTACCCGGCTACCGCACGCCACTGGATTGGCACACCATCACGATAAGGTCAAGTGGGCGCCTAATTAGTTTGATTGTATGTTAAGTGAGTTGGGGCCGAAATCTTGTGAAATTGCCCTTGGGGTGTTGAACCACAGACAATTGGACTAAAGCAGAGATAAGCTCCTTTCCTGGGGAGAGCCTGATGAAACAATGTGCTGCACTCGGGGGAAAGCCCCATGCCAGAGAGTCAGTGTGCCAGATACAGAGACTGTGGTAAATACCTCCAAGCACAGATTCCAGTAATACTCATGGTGATGGGTGGAATACAAATAGAGCCCACTGCGCTTTATACGCCTTGAAAGGCTTTAAACACTGTGCCCCAAATCTAACGGCGCTTACGTCTAAATGACCATAGTGAGTAAACATAGGTAACCCCCAAATTCCCCAGAATCTCTTTTAAACAGACGATGGAACAGCTAAGAGGATAAGCTCAGAAATAAATAAATAAACAACGACTGACTACAGTGTGCATTTGTGTCCCAAAGCCAGAAAGACACACTGAAAAATATGAATACACTCTGTAGGGTACACAGCAGGGGTTTGCCTCGTAGCAGAAAAAAGGTTATTTATCTTTTTTTCTCCCTCTCCACTCCTTCTGTCTCTCCCGTCTTCACCATAAGCCTAAGGGGAGAACTATAGAATAAGCACCAGAAGGTGAGACTGTGGCCTGTTTAGACAATCCTGCCAGGGTCCACGGGAACCTGAAACACTCCAGCAGAGCTCAGCTGGAGGTGGACATGCTCTACAGCACAGAGGTGAGCCCCAGCACAGGCACCTCGGCTGGGTCCTGTACTCTGTGTCATTGTGCAACTGTGGCTGGTTTCAATAGTCTCGGGTTTTATTCAGGTTCATTTTATTAAGTTAAACCATGGAATGTAAAACTAAAGGAACCATAAGATATCCATGTATGTGTGTCAGCATATTAATCTAGTTATGCTGAAAACATGCTTTCAAAAAGATGAGGATTTTGAACAGGATTTTGCCAATTTCAGACAGGCAGGCACAGTGCACACACACACACACACACACACACACACGCACATGTACGCACACATACACACACACACCCACCCACACAGACATGCACACCATCCAAAGCACAAAGGCTAACCAGACCACAGCATGACTCACGCAGACACTCAATCACGGGCATCATGCATGCCAAGACATCAAATCACATTGAATCAGACTGAAAGCACGAGCCTCTGAGGGGCTAGCCTGGGCCCCTCCCCAGACTCTGCACCTCATACGAACAGATACATGTGTGGGATGAAAGTCATTGTGCTGTATTGTAGCTCCTGTGCGATGCGTGCTACTGGGCTAATACTGTATTAGCGGCAAACTCCCAATAAGTCAATAGGCAGGAAGTCACCAGGCCACTGACCCCTTCACCCACAACCCTTTCCCACTCCCTCTCCCTCTCCGTCTCTCTCTTCCTCTCTCTGTCTGTCTGTCTGTCTCTCTCTCTCTCTCTTTCTCTCACTTTGTGTCTCTCACTCGTTCTCGCCTCGTTCTCATGCGCCTTACTCTCTCTCACCCTGTCGGCATCACTCATCTTTTGTAAATAGCATCTGTTAAAGTCAGATGAGTTTTGCGCGGTCATGCGAGAGTGTAGGCAACCATGTAATCAAGCAAAATGCATTAAGATGAAAATCAATGTGTCTCAGTCTTATGTTCTGTATCTCAGTGATTCACAGGACTATTACTCAGAATAAACAGCCACACAACCACAATGTCACACGCAGCTATCTATCTATCTATCTGTCTAAAAGAAGTACAGTGTGTGTAGTTACTGGAACAGCTTCAGTTGGACACACAACTTCTGTGGATACACACTTCTTTTGAATCGTGAAAAGAGGGAATATGGGGATGGACAGATGAATGACTCTGCAGTGGGACTATTCTGTGTTGCCACTGAATTGAGGAGGGAGGGGGGTCTCCGCTGTCACAATCATAATATCATCTGAAAAGGAGGGGGCTTAGGGGTTAGGGGGAGACAAAGGTTACGCAACTTATTATTCATCACTACCAAGCCTCCATTTTGTATTCTTTTGTTACCGGTGCTTTTGCTTTTGCACTCAGTGATGTAAAAAAAACCAAAGAACTCTTTTTGAAACTGTCACAGTAGCATCACTTCACAGCAACATACACACTGGATCAAATCGGTGTAGATATACAGACACACACATCGAAAAACACATGGACACATGGACATGAATACCTAGATATGAATAGACATGTCAGAATTAAACAGTGAAACACACACACACAAACACACACACACACACACACACACACACACACAGAAGCTCATGCGTGCATAATGTGCAGCACAGACAAGCTCTTTTTACAACACTGCTATCTCTCTGTCACACTAACACACATAAACAGAGAGAGAGAGAGACAGAGAGAGAGAGAGAGAGAGAGGATGCAATACCCGGGCATCATTTGCATGACTACAAACAGATACACAGTGATAGAACAGCAGTTTGACAGACAAAAGTAAGTACTCCTGGACACACACACGTGCAGTGCAGTGCTGCCAATGACACCCATGCAGGCCACAGACAAGGAAAGAAGCTTCTTACCTTCCTCTGCTGAATTAGGCTGGAGAAACAGAGAGAGGTACAGAAACACACTCCACATTTCCACTACAGAATGATACTACTGGCACAGAGGGAGGTAGAGTTTGAGAGAGAGGGAACAAGAGACACACATAGGGAGAGAGAGAGAGAGCGAGAGAGACAGAGGGAGGGAGGGAAAAGGAGGGGGATTGGGGGAGGAGTCTGTCTGTTCGTTTCATTTCAGATTAGAGAGAGAGAGAGAGAGAGAGAGAGAGAGAGAAGCAGTAAATGGTAAAAATACTTAGTGAGACAAATAATGGAAAACAGAAAAATAATCATCATAGTCTTAACTGCAGAAGTTGTGGTATGGGAAAAATACTTGGCATATTTGGCTGGCTCTGACAAATCTTTTTCCTTCTGCTCCCCTTTTCCATCTAACACCAAGCCACTGTTTGGCTCTCAGCGATGAAGTTAACTACTGTGTGTGCAGCACTGAGGACAGATCGAATTGCTCTGATGTTTTTTCTCCCGCTGTCTCCAGTTCAAATAGACAGACCATTTAAAATGACATCTAACTGTAATCTCCAACAACTTGTTCCTCAGACAGTATACAGGGACATCATCCCTACCCAAAGGCAGGCTGTGAGCCAGATTAGGGATGTACTCCCTGTACGGACAGTTCCCCCTGCTGGTCAGCTAGGAGAATTACATCCATCAGAGGATCATCAAAGCTGAGAAACCAGTTGCAACAGAGAAATGTTCTCAGTACTTATGTGTGTGTTTTTGGGGTTTCACTTCATCAAAATCCAAGGCTACTTGCATTTGTAAAAAGCTACTTAGTTAGCCATTATTTATGTCAAACATAGGAAAAGGGGTAACTAGTAAGTTTGTTTATTGTATACACTCTTGGCTTTTTTTCCAGTGAAAAAAACAGATTCAAGTCCTGATACTGCACATTAGTTTACAGAAGTGGAAACCTCAACATGGCAAACAAGGTACACACAAATACACACAAGCACATATGCAGACATACACTAAAACACTGCAAGCACCCCCAGGCTGTGAGACATAATAGCACATTTTCCAGCACTGGAGACAGAGGACGCATCACAGGCAGCAGAAAGGGTGCACATGTACACACGCGTGGACTGTTGCTTTTATCCAAAAAGACATCTCTATTATTTGTGTTCGTGGTAGAAGAGGTTATTTCATTAAACATAGGTCTCAGTCTTTATGTACATTGGTCAAGGATAGCCAGAGCAAATATTGGCACTGTATAATTCATCCAATAGAATCATGGTTCCGCCACTCAACATTCATGTCCTGTGTTGTGTTGTATCATATATTGTTCAAATCCAAAGCACAAAAATGGCATGAGAACAACCATGAGGAAAGATGAACCACATTTTGTACATGACGTAGAAGTGGTTTTAATTTTTTAATGAAAACATCCAGTAAACTGTAGTATTAATAAAACACAAATAATAAAAGGCAGACATACGTAAGAGGAACACAGAGACAGAGCCACTAGGTCTGAAAAGCATACACTGTGATCATGGTGAAAATGAATGATCTTCTCTCAGCTGCACACAGATGGTCTACTGATAATGATTACAAAATAACACATGATTTTTGGAATTCATTGAGTACTCAATTGAGTACAAATTTCTACATGGGGCTAATGAGTGGGTGAAATGAGCGGAATGTTTTTCTTTGGAGGTCACTGATTTTCTGTATACATATCTGATCTCTCTCTCTCTCTCTTTCAATTTAAAACTAAATAAATAAATAAACAATCATTGAAATACCACCAACATCTGGTGTGCATACACAGACAGTAGTTTACTTAATTTATTTCTGCCTTTCAGCCTTTTAGAATAGTGCAGCGACATGTCTAGGAATGTATGTAGGAATAAATACTTCAAGACAAAACATTAATAGTTTCAGAACAGTAAACTCCTCATCATAGAATGTGCATTTCCAGTAAAGTGATGCATGTGCTTAGCAAACATCCACAGCAACAAATGTAGAAACAGATTAAATACTTTAGGCTATTTGTTACTAGGACACACTATTCCCCACATCACTAATAGAAGACCCTCTATCTACCAGAAAGGTATATAAACACATACACAAACACAATGTACATCTATAACAATGAAATGTACTACATGTGTCGAACACAATTTGAGAGATTCAATAAATAAATGGAAGGCCAAAGACTACAACTACATCCCCAAAGCCCCCAATGTTACATCACCACAACTCACACAATACACAAGCAAGACTGTGGCATTGCAATGGCTGAAAAGGCTTATTACAATGCTTGGTCAAATATGATGTCCATTACCTAAGATGTCTTTGGAGATCTGACAAAAGGCGTCAATGTTTTTCTTGACATTCAAGCACAAAATAGCCCATTTGCCTCAATAAAAAGTTCATTGACATTATGTTCTCTTCCCTAGTCATTAAAGTTTTCCACAAGAACTATTAACGTCATTTGTTCAATTGCCAAAATCTGGATTATGGTGTATTCCAGCTGTTTGTTCTATATTTGTGACTACCCAAATGCCCAAACTCCCCAATACAAGTGCAAAAGCTGTTAAGATTTTCAAGTTGTTAGGCTACATCTCATTCAGTGTACTCAGTTTCAGTTTCCAGTGTGCGCAAATTCTGCAAAATGTAAAATACACAATGCCATTAGAATGTTGTTAAATACTTTGAAAAAAGTCCAAAATGCAATGACTAATTCAATCAGGTAGGTGGAGTATTAACAGTGCTTTGATGGTCACTGGTGTAATCAAGGTCACTGAAAAAGTCCTCAGGGCATAAGAGTTTTGGGACTGTTTATCTAGGTCAACCTCAGGCTGCTTTCTTCTTCCATTAAGAAAAAAGGAGAGTGAGTTTAAAGCAGCGCTATGCAACAATTTGTCACTTTTTGAGGTATGATTTTAATGATTAAACTGCTTTTGGTATCATCTTTAAATTAATTTTGATGGAATATGGTCGTGTTAAGGACAGATAAACGGATCTGTCCTTCCCACTAGCCATCCAGGCTATGTACTTTGTAGTTCTGTCGTTTAGGTCAAAACACCACACGAAAATGTAAGAAGCCTTGACGGCACAACATTGTCAACAATGTTGTCAAAAGACGGCAACTTAGCATGTTAGTAGGCTTTGATCAGTGCCAACTGGGCTGTTGGTGGTGTTTTCAAGGTTTTGCATGCTCTTTATGTTGACAGCTCAGTAGTTTTAGACCAAAATGCCCTAGTGCTTCTTTAAACTCTATTTAAAACAAGGTGAAACAGAGAGGCTGAACCTTCTAATGTGTTTGACAGTGTCTCAAGAGAGGGCTTTGTGTATTTCAGACTGCAAGTTTGACAGTTGGACACATTCAAAACTTGAAATAACAGTGATCAACTGGAATATCAACTCAGTGTCTAAATTGGAATATCAGTACAGTCTTGCTACCTCTAAGTCATTAGGTCTGTTTCAGTGATTAAAATACACATAATCACAATTCATGAATAACATAAAAATAAAATAAATTTAAAAAAAGAACTTGGAAGAATCTCAACCAGCAGATTCTCTTGGAACCTTTACTTCCCAATCAAAAAGGGCTTGGCACACACATATACACATGGCCACCATTCACTTATCACACCAGCCACCTTCAACATGACCTCAGAGAACATTTCTCATACTTATAGATACTATATAATACATTTCCTTTTGAGCCATAAATCTTTTGGTTCTGGTTTTAGTGGTAATGATTGCCAAACTTTTTCAAAGAGTTTCGGTTAAGGCAGTGTTCCTCAAATTTGCCCCTGAGATGAAACTCAATCCTGAATCCTGATCCGTTTTTTTTTTTTAACGTTTTAGTAATTCATCAATTATCAAGTCAATCATCTTACACGACTCACAAAAGAGGTTCATCACCTGCACCGTTTAGGCCTTGAGGGCCATTACTTGAGGAAATCTGCAGGCGTCATAAAGACAGAACATAAACCACCAGAGGTAGTATCAACATGTTTCATCATCCACCCCAGCATTCTAATACTGGCAGTGTCTCAGTTGCAAGGAATCTGGCAGTTGAGGCAGCAAGGCAGTGTTTTGTCATATATACATAATCTGTGTTAAGATTATTATTGGGCAGTAAAAAGTTATAAGTGTGGTTGGTTAAAAAAACAGTATTCAATGGTAAATATCTAGCACATTTCACACTGGATGAACTTGTAGCTTTTAATGGTTAACCGTCTTGCTTACTTAAAGCGACTTGTCCCCTCCCAGAAGTGACAAGTTTTATTCTCGCTCTGTCATCTTAACTGCCAACTTTTAGATATATTGCTGAGGACAGCATTGGGAAACAGCCACACACTGGGATGCTAAATTACATAGCTGATCCAATTATATCTATATGTTTGCATATAATTACAGAAATGGTCATGAAATTATCGAGAGAAACATAATGGTACCTTTGCATCACCTGCATATAAACAAATGTATTTATATGAACTGCTACTGGCCTCTATGAGAACAATATGAAATTCCTGATTTATACTTCTCCTAACCGACATCAAATATAGCTTGCCAGGGGCCTCACAGTAACAGACAAAAATGATAAGCAGCACACTAATGGGGCCCAAAAGCACCTGATACAAATATCACATGAACAGAGCTTGCAACTGAAACACAGCCATTATACACTAACTAGGTCCATCTGCTGAACAACAGTATTTCCTGTGGCTACTGCCAAATGTGCCTGGTCTGTAGGGATGCAACGGTACAGTGGGCCCACGGTTCGGTAAGTGCCGCGTATTTTGGGCCACAGTGACGGGACGGTTTCGGTATCTTTATATTTCAGAAAAGAAAAAAAATCGCCCTTTAAACAATAAACTATGTATCTTGCCTATAGACAAATAAAAGTTTCTATTCAGAAACCTGGCAGCATGACTGACTGGGCCTGGTTTCTGTCTCTACTACAGAGAGGTAGCTTAATCTGGAGGTCCAACTATCGGTGGAAAGAGCTAGATACGGTGTGTGTGTGTCGATTCATTTTTGAAATGTGTGTGGGAGGGAACATTGTAACGCGTTTAACTTTTTTCCCCATCAGGTGACATAATCCCGAGTCAGTAACTGCCCAACAGGGCTGTAAATCCTTGACTATAAATACTCCCACTGCTTTCGTTATTACCTCCGCCAAGGAGTTTATGTTTTTGGTGCAGTTTGTTAGTTTGTCTGTAAACAGGATTACGCAAATAATACTGGCTTGATTTCCATGAAACTTGGTGGAAATGTGTCGCATGGGCCAAGGAATAACCCATTAACTTTTGGAGCGGATCTTACTCACAAGATGTATCATTTGGCCTTGGTGGAGGTCTGCACTCTCCGAGTGCCCTTTCTAGTTTTTTTTTCTCTCGCAACAGCGAGAGATTGTTGTGTTTTTACTATTGAGCGGACTCTCCTTGCTCCACCTGGCATATGGCCAAGTGTTGGTGACATAAATGAGACATCATGTTATCACACCTGAAGACAATGCTACCCCGGCAGCACTCTCCACCAACTATGCCTTCTCCCATACTCCCCGGCCATCTGGTCGTGGAGGTGGGACGGGGCTGCTGATTTCAGACAACTGGAAATTCACTCCACTGCTGCCTTCAAACAGGTATGCCTCCTTTGAATATCATGCAATTATGGTAACTGCTCCTGTTAAAACTTATGTGATTGTTATCTACCGTCCACCAGGACAGCAGGGTGATTTCATCCATGAGCTGGACACCCTGCTGTCATCCATCCCTGAGCAGGAGTGTCCAACACTCATCCTTGGCGACATGAACATCCACCTAGACAATCCCAACTCAGCTGACTTTCGAACCCTGGTTCACTCGTTCGACCTACAACAGGTCCCCACTCCTCCAACTCACAAAGCAGGAAAAGAGCTTGACCTCATCCTTGCTCGGAACTGCACCACGGACAACCTAACGGTAACCCCTCTGCATTGCTCGGACCACTTCTTCATTCGCTTCGATGTTCGGCTCATTGAGCAACCCTCTGTCCCCCCTCCGATGGTCTCGTTCCGGCGCAACCTCCGCAACCTCTCTCCCACCCACTTTTCCTCTCTGGTTTCTTCTGCTCTTCCACCTTTATCCACTTTCTCCTCACTAGGTGTCAATGATGCCACCGAAGCTCTCTGCTCCACTCTGAGCTCATGCTTGGACAGCTTGTGTCCACTTTCCACCAGACCTGCTCGATCTACCCAGTCTCATTCGTGGCTGAGTGATACCCTCCGAACGCAGCGCTCCAATCTCAGAGCGGCTGAGAGAAAGTGGCACAAATCTGCCGCGCTGGACGATCTTGCAAGCTACCAGACACTGCTGGCCTCCTTCTCATCCAGCATCACTGCTGCTAAGAAGACTTTTTTCAATGACAAAATCAACGGTGCAACTGACGCTCGGAAACTATTCTCCACCTTCAAAACTCTGCTCTACCCTCCTCCTCCCCCCCCAGCTACTAACCTCACTGCTGATAACTTTGCTTCCTTTTTCACAGAGAAAGTGGCAGCCATCGGGCAACAGTTCGACCAACTGTCCCCTTCCCCTAAGGGCGCAACCGTCAATAGCTCATCTTTTCCTTCTTTCATCCCTCTCAGCGAGAGTGAGGTCTCCAAAATCCTAACAGGTAGCCGTCCAACTACATGCCCGCTGGACCCCATCCCATCCAACATCCTTCAAGCCATATCGCCTGCTGTCTTACCGGCAATAACACAGGTGATTAATGCTTCATTTAATTCTGGAACATTTCCTTCTCTTTTCAAAGTGGCTCGGGTAACGCCGCTGCTCAAGAAGCCGTCTCTCGATCCCACTCAGGTGGAAAACTATCGACCGGTCTCACTTCTCACGCTCCTATCTAAAACCATTGAGAGGGCAGCTTCCAAACAGGTCACCGAGTTCCTGTCAAAGAACAATCTCCTCGATCCGAACCAGTCTGGCTTCAAAAGCGGTCACTCCACCGAAACAGCCCTGTTGTCTGTAATGGAGGCCTTAAAAACAGCTAGAGCAGCAGCTCAATCCTCGGCTCTCGTCCTGCTTGACTTATCAGCTGCGTTTGATACAGTCAACCACCGCATCCTTCTGTCCATACTGTCAAGTATGGGCATTTCTGGCAATGCGCACTCCTGGTTTGAATCCTACCTCACTGGGCGCTCGTTCAACGTGTCATGGCAAGGTCAGCTGTCTGTACCTCACCGCCTCACCACTGGGGTGCCCCAAGGCTCGGTGATGGGACCACTTCTCTTTGCCATTTACACCACCTCGTTGGGCCCTATCATCCGCTCGCATGGTTTTTCCTACCACTGTTATGCCGATGATACTCAACTGTTTCTGTCTTTCCCTCCTGAGGACACCACGGTCTCGACGCGGATTTCGGACTGTCTCGCTGATATATCCACATGGATGAAAAATCACCACCTTCAGCTGAACCTGGCCAAAACGGAACTGATGGTCTTCCCAGCCAAACAGGTCATCCACCACAACATCAAGATCAATACTGACTCTTTATCTCTTGCTCCATCCAAAACAGCAAGAAACCTCGGGGTCATTATTGATGACCAACTGACCTTCACGGCCCACATCGCCTCTGTCTCCAGGTCGTGCCGCTTTGCGCTATACAACATCCGCAAAATCAGGCCGTACCTAACCCAGTATGCCACCCAGCTGCTGGTGCAAACCTTGGTGAGCTCCCGCCTTGACTACTGCAACGCCCTCCTAACGGGCCTGCCGGCTTGCGTGGTGAAACCACTACAGATGATCCAGAACGCGGCGGCGCGTCTGGTGTTCAACCAACCGAAAAGGGCACACGTCACCCCGCTACTCATCGAGCTCCACTGGCTGCCAGTAGCTGCTCGCATTAAGTTCAAGTCACTTATGCTTGCCTACAGAGTGCTTACTGGTTCTGCTCCCACCTACCTAAATGCTCTTGTAAGGGCAAATGTTACACCCAGGACGCTGCGCTCGTCTAGTGAGCGTCGTTTGGCACTGCCGTCCGTGCAAGCACGGCAATCCAGACTATTTTCATTTATAGTTCCACGTTGGTGGAACGAACTGCCTAGTACTACCAGAGCAGGGGCGTCCCTCTCTACCTTCAAGAAGCTTTTGAAGACCCAACTCTTCAGAGAGCACCTCCCCTCCTAACTGGCACCTGACTAGCGCTTAACTTGCACTTCAGCAGTTACATTCCTGCACTTCTTTTTCCTCTTTTCTAGGTTGTTGTTTTTCTAATTCTCATGTAAAGTAGTATTTATTGTTACACCATGCTTTTTTATTGCTCTTAGCTTGACTGTTCTCTCCCTTGTACGTCGCTTTGGACAAAAGCGTCTGCTAAATGACTAAATGTAAATGTAAAATGTTAGATGTGTTTCCACTCGAGTAGCCAACAGTGGCAAAGCAATGCTTGCAGACTGTATTTTGTGTTCTTACCCTCATCATTGTTTTGAACGCTGAATCCAAAGTGTTCCCACACAGTGGATTTGAAAGATGAAGGTGTCTCTCCAAATTTGCTTCTCTCTGTCTAGCTAGCGTTTCACCATTGACAAGTTAGAGCTGATTTAATATTGTTTTCAGTTTCCCCTACAGTTCCTTCTCCAGCTCCTATTTGCATACAAAGCGCTAATAGGCTCCAGGGAAATTCTGATGGGCTCCAGTCTGCAGTGCAATAAGCAAGTTTTGGAAATTAAAAGAAAAATGACATATTGTAATACCGCGGTTCACGTGTGCGTACTGAACTGTAGGGGGCGTACCAAACTGTTCAACATAATACTGTGTACCGTTGCATCCCTACTGGTCTGCCATGTTTGTCTGTGCGAAGCAGTTAGTTGTTCTGTGGCATGAGACTTCCTTGCTCTCCTAGACACTTGGGTGGCCATTTTGGCCCTTCTCAACAGGGGGGAATTCCACCATGGGAACCTTCTCTCTGGTTGGGGAGACGGGAAGCGTGACCTCATCCCCCTGAGGATGAGAAGGCTGACTGGCGGCAGCGCTGGCAAAGCCACGAGCGATGTCCTCAAAGGTTCGCCCTTTGGTCTCAGGCACTTTGAAGTAGGTGAATATGATGAAGAAGATGAGGAAGATGACAAAGATGATGAACACATAGGGCCCGCACAGTGCCTAAAAGAACAGAGAAGAATGGGGGCAAATGAGAAAAGATAATGGCAAGAACATTTATTATTGTACACAAACTGGTGGGGAAGACAGAGGAAGAGCTAAGTGAGAGTGTGTGTCAGTATTTAATCATGGAGCATGATTAAGCTGTATTTTACCTCCAGTTTTAGAAAGGCCAGTCCAACCAGGAAGTTGGCGGTCCAGTTGGAGCATCCGGCCACGGCAATAGCCGCAGGGCGGGGACCCTGTTCAAAGAGCTCCGCCACAATAAACCATGGGATAGGACCCGGCCCCATCTCAAAGCTCGCAACGAAACCCAAGACTGCCGCAATAGCCAGGTAACTGAGAAATGAGAAATTTTCCTCGTCCTAAAATTGGACGAGATATAACATAATACAGAAAAGTTAAACACAACTCTTGGTTAAGCTAAATTGATTTTTTTTTAAGTACAGATACTAATAACAAATAACAGACAGAAAATTCAAACTCACAATCAGTGCAAGAGAGATGGTCATGAAAAGAGCGCTAATAGCCATTCCAGATAATCCAATGAGGTGGAGTGTCCTACGTCCTGCCCTGTCCACCAAGAAGAGCTGAAGAACAAGAAGGGAGTACATTCATGTAGACGTCAATGGGCAGAAAGCACACAGGTCTCAACTGTAACCAGTAATGCTTAATGCACAAAAAGATTCCAACATCAGTCAACATCCCAAAAACCTCCAAAACACATAATCTAGTTAAATAAATTGACAGCTTCTCTGCAGTATGTTCCCTATGTATGATACACACAAACTGAATTACTGGTAGACTAGTACTTACAGATACCACAGTGAAAATTGTGTTGACGACTCCAGCTCCTATTGTAGCATAGATGGGTTGGGTCACTCCAGCCTTTTTAAATATGCCTGTAGAGTAGTAAAACACCTACAATAGAAAGACAGTTATTAGAGAAAATATGATGACAATATAAATTGATTCATTATTTTGATACGGATAGACACTGGTTTCAAATCTAAACTGCTGGCCAGCAGAACTCTGGGAGATGTAGTTCTCACGTACAGCATTGATTCCAGACAGCTGCTGAGAGAGCTGGAGCACAATGGCAATGATGATGGGCTGCCGGTAAGCAGGACTGCGAAACAGCTCAGGAATGGTGACTTTCTTCTCCATGGCCATCTTCCTGCCCTCCTCCTTCATCTCATTAATGTCCTCACTGACGTCCTCAGAACCACGCAGACGCACCAATGCTGTGGATAGTAATGGAAGCTCTTCAATTTCTGTTCATAATGCCTTCCTGAATGATGTAATATGAAATGTCCACCTAAAATCAACTCAGATTTAATTTGAAAATAAGGACTATCAAACTTTCTAACATTACACTACTATTACAACTCTCCCTCTCTCACCCTTGCGTGCCTCCTCCTCCTGGTTGAGGTTGATGAGGAGGTGCCGGGGGCTCTCTGGACACAGGGGCAGCATGATGCACTGCAGGGCCGCGGGCAGAGCAGTCAGCGCCAGCAGCAGCGGCCACAGGTAGTCCGAGCCCAGCAGAGCCTCCAGACCAAAGACCTGCGCAAAGATGACAATACGTAAGGAACAGACCATCTATTTATATCAGGGGTTTTCAACCGGGGGTCCGCGACGGCATTGCAGGGGGGTCCGCGACATGAGCCTATGTTGATCAGTTCACCATTGACTTTTTTTATTTTTCTCTCTTGAATATCGTGAAACATATCTAAAATAAGAAAAATATGTCAATCTAAATAGTCTGAATAGTCAAGTCACATTGCCTGAAATATACTGATGTAGACCCATATTCAGCGAAGAAATTACACTGACAAGTGCTACAGGCGGAATATGTGCGCGGGGGGAGGGGGTGGCGGCGGTTAGTGATCTACCCTGATAATTTCACATATTTAAGTGTCATAGGCAGAATATGTGTGCGGGGGGAGGGGGCGTGGCACTGGCGGTTAGTGATCTACCCTGATAATTTCACATACTTTCAGTGGGCCACAAATTACTTTCTAGTCCGTGGTCCCTGGGACAAAACCATTTGAAAACCCCTGATTTATATGCATCATGACAGGGACCATTATTGAATCATGGAAGGGTGTATGAGAT
>NC_045162.1:22782928-22820428 GCF_900700415.2 Clupea harengus | reverse complement strand
TGTGGGAGAATAGTTACATACTGCTGAGAAATCTCTACCTCGCTCTTAATGGGGATGAAGTCTGTGCTGAATTACACAAGCTTATCGAGGATGATGATATTTGTTTATAATGGGTGAAAAGGCCTTTTAAATCCACTGAAGCTTGCTTTATCAGAATGTATAGCATATCTAGATGTGTTGGGTTCTGTGAAGCAAGAGTCCTTGCAAGTTTCACATTTCACCATCAAACCACAAGTCTTTTCCCCCCCCCCCCCCCCCCCCCCCATCAATTCGCTTTCCTGAGCAGTGTCAAGTTTCATTGTTTTAACGGCTAAATGGTAAATCACCAACTGGCCTTCATTTCTATTAGGTATGCCATTATGTATGAACTAATGGCCACCGGTCAATCACATAGCCTCTGTTGGATGGCAATAAAAACCTCAATGTATATTCAGATTCATTAAGAAATTAGGAGAAAAAAAAAACAAGTAGACAGAGAGAATATGCAAGAACATGCATGAACTAACAACTCCATAAATGCTATCTGAAAACTCCCTAATTACAGGTTAGTGTTCATTTTTGTAAATGTAATTACCTCGGCAGGTGCATTGATGACTCCAGTGTTGTAGCCAAACTGCAGAGATCCAATGACTGCAGTGGACACACAGAACAGCAGATAGCCCGTCACCGGCTGCTTCTTCTGGAAAACACAAAAGGAGATGGAGAACTGAATTGAGAGGGCATTCCCACAAATATATACTTATCATTTATATCACTTACAACTTGAGTATGTATGAAAAATAAAAAAGTGAAAAAATGAGGAGAATCATTTCCACTGTGCTGTACTTAAAAGATACAGATTTTATTTGTACTGTCATAATGTCAGTCTCTATATTAGTACAAGGACATTTTATTATTTTACAAAAGCAATCAACCCAAAGTAGATCTTCAATTCCATTTTCATATGAAGTTAAAAAACATAATAAAGAAGCAATGTGAATTCATTTTTCTCTGTAAAGCAACAAGGTCAAGATTTATGATCAATCATGGCTAAGCGCGCCACTTGTCGGCATCTGTTCGAATAGCAATGACCTCCTCAACGAGGCGCTATTTGCAAGCACATGCTACCAAAACATTATTCAGAAAGAGAGAGAGAGAGGAAGTCAGAGTGAAGAAAGACAAACGGCATCAATGAGAGCTGTAATGTATTGATGCATGTGGATTGTGTTGCTACACAATGAACAAAGTCTCACATGCTTCGCTATCAGACCCCAAGAGCTCAGTGAGCTCGTCACAAAGCTTTTGTTGTTGGCAGACGCATAATGAGACATTCTATTTATGTTCTTCCTGACCCTCTTCTCCCTTCCCTCTTTTGCTTTTTCTCAGCCATGGCTCAGAGGTGTTGTGAAATCGCAGATATTCTTCACTGCATCACTGGAGTTCACCCCCCTGGTGAATTGATGCATGTATTCACACTGACCTATGCAACAGGATTAACCAAAAAATACTGGTTCGACTTTCGTGAAATTTGGACATCACTGGAGGACAACTGTCATAATATATTGTGATACCCTGCCCTTAAATAGCCCTAACATGAAACTTGATCCTAACCCTAAGCCTATTAATGTACTATGAGGTATAAATATAGTCTTTGTCGCATTGTTACAATGTATTTACCACAACAAGGACTCTGTGACATAAAGTGTGTCTTAAAGCAGAAAGTGTAAAGTCCTCTGCAACAGCACTGAAACAGCATATTGGCTGTCAGATATCAGTTGTACAAACAAAGATAACAACACTGACAAAATCCATTGTGGTTTCTGTACTGTTCTGAAAAGTGACCTACATTATGCATCAGGTGGAGAAATGTGCTGAAAGCAGCAAAAGGCCTATGTTAGGCACACACTGATTGAGCACATTGGCTCTTTGTGATAATGCTAGAGTTGGGGGAGACCAAGCACACAGCATTTGTAGCCGAAGGTCAGGAGACTCTTGGTATTAAACATCACCAGTGACTGAGCTCATTTCTCCTTGCAGAAGCTCCAAGACAGAAAGGTACATACGGAAGCGGAACTGTTTCTCATTTGGTTATGTTGCATCTAGGTTTTACCTCACATTTCTACCACTATTCTAGTCCAATATTGCAACTTCTACTATGCAACTCTACAATGCACCACAAATGGAACGGATTTTAAACATGCTTATGAAACAGAATCAAAATAAGACAAGAGAAGAGTTATATAAAAAACTGTGGCGTATTTCGGGTGCATTCAGTTTCGTTCAGACATTATTGCAGTTTATCTGCAACAGTAGATCACAATGTCCTTCCTCACCAGCGCACATTCAGGATGTTTGCAATAACAGATAAATGTTGCAGCAGACCAAACACTCAAATGCATTATTCATCCTAGATGTTTTTCATGTGGGCATGACTCAACAGGCTTTTATGAGATAGCGTTCAAATATGTCCACTCATATTACTACGGAAGAATCCTACTGAAAGAGATGGAGACACTGCTGCTGGACATTCTCTGACACTCTTTAACACACTCTTTAAGTAATCAAACGCATTAACAACACACAGGCCACAAGTGTTTGGAAATTCAGAAAATAATGTTCTCCTTCTCCTTCTGTCATAATACCAGTGGCAGGAAGGATACTACTCAAACTGTACTTGTGTGATTGTGTAAGTGTGATTGTGTAAGTGTGTTTGTGTAAGTGTCTTTGTGTAAGTGTGTTTGTGTAAGTGTCTTTGTGTAAGTGAAACACTTTGTTCATTTAGTTTCTGATCTCCCTCCCAGCCTATCACTCATGGTTCATCCTTGGACTGTTAGACTCCCTCTTACTCTCTCTGTGGCACAATAGTCTACATATAAATCCTTGCAGACAGCCTGTAAGAGGGTCACTCCAGTGGTGCACTGGGCCAGACACACACAAACATACATATACACAATTCTACTACAAATAATATTCAACATAAAATCTTCAAACATTACATTTTGTGACTAGAGTTCTGTGTCCTCCTGTGTTTCTAAAATGTACTGTACAACATGCCAAAACCCGTCTGACTGCAACATATTCATGTTCAGGTTGGGACATGCCATCAAACCTGGGCAAGGATAGAACGTTCAACCCCTCTCTCTCTCTTCTCCTCGCCCTCTCCCTAATGAACTTGTTTCCTTTATACATCCCCCCCCCCCCCCCCATCCGTCTGCTTGCCAGAGAGGAAAAGTACTGGATGTGTTTCTCATAAATTCCAGGTTGACTCATTAAAGTTACCTAGACAAAGAGAAATCCATCTATAATTGCTCAGGAAGCCCCGCTGATTGTGTAAGAAATGTAAAGTTTCACAGCAGAGAAGATGTTTTGCAACAGAACGCATCAAGGCTGTCATCAGGTTAATAAGGTTCATAAGGTTCATGATTTAAACTGTGTACTGTGCAGCGTCACATATACAGACCTCACTTAAGTTATCATTAAACAATCATTCATAGTCATATAGGACATACATGCAATAAGTACAGTCTTTCAAGAAAAATAGGGCTCACAGGCTGTGCCCACAGGAAAAAAGAAGAGATTGTGTCCTACCTTATCCACCTTATCCTCCACCATCTTCTCCATCTTGGCTGACATATGTCACACGAGCTATACTTGGCAGTACCTGAGCTAAGGCTCCACAGTTCAGACTTGTTGATGCACTTCTTGTTTTAAATGTATTTTCTCGAAATATGCGGTGAATGCCTGGATACTTCCTATGATGACAACAGACAGCACGTATGTCAATCAACACTCGAAACAAATTAGTTAATTATACAGTCTTCAAAGACGCCTTGAATTAACGCGAGGAGAGTGAGCTAAACATCTCAGTAGGATGTGTAGAAACATTTACACATAATTTTGAGGAATCTAGAGTCAAGTGTTCACATGCCCCTCCTTCTGCCCCTCCCTTGTCTTTTCTTCCGCTTATCAAACCGTTACAAAACATTACAATCTGAGATAAAGGCACATAGTGCAGCATATTTAAAGAATAAGAACATTGACCACAATCAAAAAAAGTCCCTATTTGGTTTATTGCCCACGTAGGCATTTCCGAAATTAATACCAATTTCCCAAATGTGTTATTACTCTTACATACAAGGGTTAAGCGGTAGGTTAAACTGCACACGCTGTACGGAGGTATTGATTTCGACAGTCATTGCTTTTAGAAAGTTGGAAAGACCAGGTACAGTCGTAATAGTTTTAACTTTGCCTTGTTGCAAAAATCATCGGAAGTGACGAGGACAATTGTAACATGCCAGTTTGAAGGGGTAAAGTAAAATGTACGGCAACAGCCATGCATTATTCAACCCAAAACGGAAAAGTTTTGTTTCTCTGAAAAATGTCAGTGAGATGCCAGTGAGATAGTCCCTTACAAACCAAAGGTGTAACAATTTCACCGCAGCTCCAACCTGCTGCCAGTTTTTTCTTGATCCAGTACGTGTCTGTCTGTCAGAAATATTCAATATTATATTATATATTGTCTTTCACATAAAACAGTGTTTAGCAGTTTATGATTAAACCCATGGTATTTATCATCATTGACTAGTTGCATGTTAGCTACGTTTGCTGGTTGCAACCGATTGAATGTAATGCCTGTTACAATTGTCCCCAACTGACCCCTCCTAATATTTTATAAGATAATAGGAATACAACACATTGTATGAAGTTAATAATTATACAAGCATGTAGATCGGATATCACTTATTACATCCATATACAACTTGTTCCTGTAAAAACACACAAGTCAAAATCTTTTGCAAAATTCAAAAGTTACAAATTTGCCCAAACAAACGACTTCTGTCAATAACTTTTGACAGGGATAGGGAAAATGTGAACGTAGCATACTGATGCCATCACACACGTTGTCGGTGAGTTTCATCGGATTACGTTAGACACGAGCTGAGAAATTAAGCGTGTTATACCTGTCACTGTGTCTTCCGTATGTACCTGGTCTTCCAAATCTGATCAACTGCCTCGCATTATTATTGATATCCTATGATTGAAAAATACATACACACAAATGTGTATTCAAGTAAATCACTTTACCGTATTGGTGGAAGAGTAACTCCTTGCGAAATCCTTGTCTGTATCGTCTGGAAGATGCCCACACTTGTCTATGTCCCTCCCCCATCGATAGGCTTTTATGTGAGGGTAGTACTCTTCAATCTGCACGTTTCATCCTGTCTTGATGACACCCATCCTTTAGCGTTTGGCCATTGTGAACCAATGCGTAATCGTGTTTTGTTTTGACGTTCATACTACTGATGAACTATGATTCAGATGGTATATACATATATAGAGATTTCGATAATATCCTAGTTAAAGCAAACTTTACAGTAACCCTTCACCAGTTTCATTCATAGTTCCCATATAACATCTATTATGAGCCAGGCGCGTATTTGAATAGATCTTCTGAGCCTCCTACAGCGCTTCCCACCCATACAGTCAGAACAAAGCTGATGAATGCAAGCCTTTAGAACAAAAATATGGTCACACACTGATCATGAGGACGTGTGGTGGGCGACATACTGCGCCAGTGAAATACTACAAACTTCTGTGTGTCATGCCAGCTACGCCTTCTCAAATAATTGTGAAGCTGGAGAGAATGCTGACGCGTTAAACAAAATAAACTTGACAAGTGGCAGGAGAGTTTTATAAGTATTTTGCCATCGTATCCTAAATACATTAACGCGTGTCAATTGCTCATTCAAAACACTGTGGATCCGTTCATCCCTACACTCAATTTCTCTGTCGTCACTCCAGCGTCGATATACGCTGTGAGGATTTGTGCGCACGTACGCAGAGGACTTCATGTAGTACGTGCAGCCTGAGCAGGGGCGCAGATGGCACTGGGGACGGGGGGGACATGTCCGTCCGTCATCCGTCCCCACCACTGACAATCATCAGTTAATAACTCTGCACAGCTGATTAGGCGATGTTAGCGTCCCCCCCCCAGTTGAGGTCTATGTCATTGTGAGAGAACGCGGATATGGTCTTTCTCACACGTGGGTAAATCTGCAGGCACCACAGTTATCTACCCATTAAAATGAAACTGGGTAGGGCGCGCATGAAATGTTATTTTGGAGAATCGTTTCGTGGGTTCGACTGTAAGCTCAAACTAATATTTTATTAGTATAAGATAGCTAGTTTCCCACTGCCGGCATACACAGGTCAGGTTAGGACAGTCTGTGCTCACGTGCAGATCAAGGGCAAAATACTGATGTTTGTGGGTTTGTTGGTCCATGCCAATCTGTGAGGTGTGAGGGAGGGCAGAATGTTCAGGAAAGGCGCAGATGTGCAAATTGAGCTGTCAGAGACATAAGGCGAAAAAGTGTTTCATAAACTCTCTTCTCTTCTCTCTCTCATAATTGCCTGCATGCTCAGTGCTGAGGGCTGATATGGCAGAGAACCTATACATTAGGTGGACAGGGTAAAAAAGTTGGGGTTTTGTTCTTGACATTAAATATTTGTATATAGTCTACTGGGGATGAGTTAAGTAAACTTTTCCAACTTTGCAAGAATATCAGTAAGGTCTAGTGCATTATTCATATTGTATACCTTTTTGTTCATGCTCTTCTGACAGGATTACGTCATCATTCATAAATGCACAGAGTGAGAAAATATCACACAACTTATGTCTGGCTTATACTTTTGACCTTTGATGTGGTTCTTACGACTATGCCAACTTCCGTTCCTCAGAAAAAGGAAGCCAGACTTTCTAATATGTCAACAGGAACCTGTTAGCTTTTACGTTCTGAGAACTGGGGTTGCAGTTATGTCAATCAATGACAATGAATATACATGTCAGCATGTTTTTTTTTGCTCATACATTTATGTAAACTTGACATACAAGACAGCTATTTTGTCCTGGTATAACCTGTCAATGCTCACTTACACTATTTACTGATATGACATTAAGTAGATCCAAAGGCAAATGACAATGCATGAGATTATATACAAAACTGTATAAGCGCATTTTTGAACTACCATTATGTAAGGGTCCTAATGATAAACACATTGTATGTGGTACATTGTCTTTTCTTGAAAGCTAATGTCATTCCTTAAAATTAATGTTTGGTTTAAAAATGGTCAATAGAAAACAGAATTCTTAAGAAACTTGTCAGTTTCATGTTGCGTTTTGTGAAATTAAGGTTATTACATACATTAGGGTTTTCAGGACACTGAATATTTCTTTAATAGGGTCCACTGCTGTTAGAGAAAGGGGTAAACTGAACTGAAACTCAAACCAGGATCAGAAACGAAATGCAATGCCCAGATGCACAAATGGTCAAAGGACATTAGACTCAGTTGTTTGAGATGGTTGCTTTACAAACCCTCAGTTGGTTAATCCTCAACTACTAAACATCCAATAACAAATGATGAACAAGCAAATGAGAGGATACTGAAGCAGTGCTGGATGCCTCAAACATGACTATGGAAATGTAATGGTATGTAAAAGTTACCACTCTTTCACAGTGCATTGATGTATCCTGGACCCTGTGGTGTGTAGCACATTATGCTGCAGGGGAAACCACTTCCTGAGCTGAACAGTGACTTGCAGTTAAAACAGAGCCAGCTGTTGTCAGTAGGTAGTAATGGAAGCACCGTCTCCTACACCAAAGAAAAACAAATGATTCAAAATATTTTGAGACTACTGTTGTAGTATTTGTCATGTTTACATCTGCTGTGCACATTCATTTATGGGAATACATCCAAACTCAATGTGTTTATTCCTCGCTGCAGGGCATGTGACACTGTACGCATGGTGTCATGACATAGCGTGTGCTGTGGGATTATCAATGAGTGGTGGCCTTATGGATTCCTGATGATGGGATTGTGTTACTGCGGCGAACAGGAGGGAAGCTGGATGCGTGGTACCCATGATCGCATTACTGCCCTGGTCTATCATCCCTCCTGCCTACTGTGCCCAATCAAAATCCCTCTCAGTGGTCATGTGGTCAGCATGAGATGGTTTTGTGCGAAATAAACAAATAAATAAATGGGAGCTGTGGCTTATAGAGTGGTGGAAAAGGGAGGAGGGGTCACTGTAGTGAGGAGTACGTGCGCGCAGACACACAGCTCTCACTATAAGTCACCCTGCCTCAACATGTTCATCTGAATTACAATTAGTCATTGTATTCAGAAATGAGCTCCCTGGATGAATCTATACGAATGAAAAACACTGTCACTAGTATAGTGGGAAACAGAAACCAGTTAGAAAGGCTTTCCCCCACTGTATGTGGACTGGGATAGAGGAATTGCTTCCTGTCTCATTCCTCTAGGGCAGGGGTCTTCAACCTTTTTCAGCCCAAGGACCCCTTGGCTGAGAGAGACACTGAGCAGGGACCCCCACCCCTGCCGCCCCAAATTTGGGCCTGATATTCATATCATTTATTTGGATTTAAGTGTCAGTCACACACACACACTGTCCCCTACACATGTTTGAACAGATTAGGGAGGGACAAAGAATGGAGTAGCTTGAGAAGCTTAAGTATGGATGAAATATCTCATACCTAGTGAGGGATCTGACGTTTGAGAATCCATCATTCATGTCTTTGGCAACAACATTCTCCCTATAAAGCATGCAGTGCGTCATACATGGCTCTTGCACCCGTCTGTGCACATCGCGACACATTTTGGCCAGGGTATATCATGTTCACGGAAAAAATTGTCGATCACTTTGAAAATCTCTGAACTTTTTTTACCTCCAGGCAGCTGCTTACAGAATAGAAATTCCTCCTGCATCTCATTTTGGTCGACAAATCACAAAAAAGCTGAGCGTCGTTTGACACATCGGTGGATTAATCTAATTGAAGTGCAAAATAATCTGCTTTCGGGAGTTTTGCAACTAGTAGTGCCCTCACATCATCTGCCAAATCATCAATAGGGCGGGCATTGGGATGCTTTTCAGTTTTTTTAACGTACTCATCCTTCCCAAACATTGTTTTGCACATATCACTAGCTGTTGGCAATATTAAACTTTCCGCAATTATGTATGGCTGTTTGGTCTGAGCGACACGTAATGCAACTTGATAAGAGGCTTTTAAAGCTAGCTCGCACACTTTGGCTGATTGTCTCATCAAGGTCCGCTGGCCCTCAAAAGATTTTAAACGGGAAATATTAAATGTTTTTTTCTTTCAAGTGAGCATGGTTGTCTTTGAGTGTCGTTGCAGCTTTGATGGTTTCATAGTTTTGTTTGATAGCACGGACGAGCAAACCACGCACACTGCTAATTCTTCACCATCAGTCTCTTTGTAGGTGAAGGCAAACTTCAGATAATTCTCTGAATATTTACGTGTCTTCTCCCGTTTGCACTTTTGGCTGTTCATGGAAGGTAGATCACCTGAACCGCCATCAGTGGTGTCTGACGAGGAGCTTTTGTTCCGAGAAATTACAAAACGATCAATTATTTCAAATTGTATGGTTATGGCAGGTAACGTCTTTTGGCACCAGATAGCTAAATGTAGCTAAAAGTGCATATGTTGCCATTATGATCAAATGATCGCGTGAAGACTCACGGGTAGCCTATGTATTATTTTTAAGGAATAGAACGCAATTTTTACGTTCTGTTTATGTTTATGTAGTCTTTTGGACGTTTTTAATTTTTGGAACAGAGAAAAAATGCTTCAGATGAAATAATTTGGCGGACCCCCTGCAGTACCTCCGCGGACCCCCTGGGGGTCGCGGACCCCCGGTTGAAGACCTCTGCTCTAGGGTACCATGGCTTTTGTTAAAGAAACAGAAAACACATTTTGATTAAATTGGTGTAGAGGAACACAATTTATGGAATATTATGATTTGTGTGTCCAGTACCCTGAGATAAGTATCTGTGAGTCATATTGAATCGGAGATTCAGCTGGTTTTCCATCTTCTCCGTTGATTTATATGGATCCAAGCAAACAGAACATCTTTTATCAGAAAACCTGATACAAAAAGACACTTTGGCCCCCAGTGAGAGGAAATATCCCTAACCTATACAGTGGGGAAAATAAGTATTTGAACTCTGCCGATTTCGCAAGTTTGGCCACTTGCAAAGAAATGTGTGATCTATAATTGTAATGGTAGGTGTATTTTAACAGTGAGAAATAGAATATCAACAAACAAATCCAGAAAACTGCATTTTATAACATTTATGACTATTTGTATTTGATGCAGAAAATAAGTATTTGAACCTCCAAGCAAACAGCAAGAATTCTGGCTCCCAATGACCAGTTATGTGCCCAAGAAGCACACAGATTAGTCCTCATTAGGCCTAAGAAGGTACACCTGATCTCAACTGGTGACGTGTATAAAAGAAACCTGTCCAAAGAATCATACTTCACACCTTCAACCTCACCACCATGGGCAAGACCAAAGAGTTGACCAAGGACGTCAGAGATAAGATTGTAGACCTGCACAAGGCTGGAATGGGTTACAAAACCATCGGCAAGCAGCTTGGTGAGAAGCAGACAACTATTGGTGCGATTATTCGTAAATGGAAGCAACACCAAACAACTGTCCATCGCTCTAGGTCTGGGGCTCCATGCAAGATATCCCCTCGTGCGGTATCGGTGATCATCCGAAAGGTGCAGAATAACCCCAGAACTATACAGGGGGAGCTTGTGAATGATCTCAAGGCAGCTGGGACCACAGTCACCAAGAAAACCATTGGCAACACACTACGCCGTAATGGTTTGAAGTACTGCAGAACTCGCAAGGTCCCCCTGCTCAAGGAAGTACATGTACAGGGCCGTCTGAAGTTTGCCAATGAACACTTGAATGATTCTAAGGAGGATTGGGAGACAGGATGTGGTCAGATGAGACCAAAATCAAGCTCTTTGGCATCAACTCGACTTGCCGCGTTTGGAGGGGGAAGAATGCTGAATATGACACCATCCCCACCGTCAAGCATGGAGGTGGAAACATTATGCTTTGGGGCTGTTTCTCTGCCAAGGGTACAGGACGACTCCACTGCATTGAGGGGACTATGGATGGGGCCATGTAATGTGGAATATTGGGCTTGAACCTCATTCCCTCATTCCCTCCCATTGAAAACGCAACCTTAAGGATTTGGAGAGGATCTGCAAAGAGGAGTGTACCAAAATCCCTCCTGAGATGTGTGTAAACCTGGTGACCAACTACAAGAAAAGACTGACGTCTGTGCTTGCCAACAAGGGTTTTCCACCAAGTACTAAGTCATGTTTTGCTAGGGGTTCAAATACTTATTTTCTGCATCAAATGCAAATTAAGTCATAAATGTTATAAAATGCAGTTTTCTGGATTTTTTTGTTGATATTCTGTTTCTCACTGTTAAAATACACCTACTATTACAATTATAGATCACACATTTCTTTGCAAGTGGCCAAACTTGCGAAATCGGCAGGGGTTCAAATACTTATTTTCCCCACTGTATATATCAGGGATTGCTGGTGCTGGTCTTAGATATGTTTAATTTAGTCAAAACGTTGACTACAGGTCTTTTCCCAGGTCAGGGCACCACTTAAACATTTCTTGTTAACCTCAACAGTGCTTAGCCTAGTCACCACTTTCTGCCAAAGCAGTGATGTCTATCTCCTGTTTCCTGTTACAGTCAGATTTTAGTCATACACGACGACGCCTATAAGATGCTTTGTTTTGTCAGAGCATACATTTTCGCAATAGCAAATTGTTACTTACAGTAGCTTTAAGTGAAAGCTGCCTAGGCCTACGTCACTGAATGATTTCACAATATCAGAAACGTAGCCACGTGCACATTTTCAGCCTAATCCAAATAAAAGTTCACTACTGAAACTGCAGGTTTTAGGATGTCAACATATTTCCTGTCCAATATCTCGCTCACTTAGCTGCTACTAATTACTCCCCAAACCTGCACCCTCAGATCTGCAAACAGCTCGCTCCTCCGGGTCCCTAACACCAAGCTCCGCACCATGGGCGACCGGGCCTTTTGCTCGGTATGCCAAGCTTATGGAACAGCCTCCCTGACCACCTAAGGGCAACGCAGACGCTGGACTCTTTTAAAACTGGCCTAAAAACATTTCTATTCAGGAAGGCGTTTTTGACTTTGTGATAAATCACTTTTATGCTTATGTTTACTAGTTTTATTTTATCTTATTATTATAGTTTGTTTCTACTATGTTTTTACTATGTACTGGCTCTGTGGCACTCTGAGATTCTTTTGAATGAAGAGTGCGCTACAAATAAAATGCATTATTATTATTATTATTACATAGTGGACTGCAATTTGCTAGAGATATGGGAACAAAACCTGAGATCGCGGCTCTAGTCTGCAGTTAATGTTAACTTACAACTCCCTCTTGAGGTAAATGTAGGGAAGTGCAGTACCATCTACCACGCACCTCTCTTTTATTAGGCTACTTCACTGGACATTGATTTGAAACTTGAAACTCAATAAGGATAAACGAGCTTGAAACGGAATAAGACCACACTTCCCAAGTAGCCTATAGGTGTATACATGTAAGGCTGTTTTAGGCATAGCATAGCCTACGTAAATATTGCCTATTGCTTGTGGCCAAACAAATCATGGAATGTATGCATTAATAATTTATTTAACTCGGGAACATGTAAACTAAGCATTTGGATTACCACATTCATGCACAATCAACCCAAAATGCCATTATTTATAATAACTGACATGAATTAATGTGGACCATTTGGTCTCATTGTAGTGATTTCAGATCTTAATATTATAATGTTAATTATTAGTAGTATTTACATAGGCCTAGTTTTGAACGGTACCATACGGAAGCTAAAACCTCATCTACCTCTGTAGTGTAACAGAGTGTAGTGTAACAGAGTGTCCAGGAATAATCCTGTAAGGAGGACATAATGAGTCCAGGCCAGCAATTGTAGTGACCAAAAGTACTTTTACCTTCTACCTACCATTTTTACAAAACTACAGATCAACAAACTGCATTCTACACCATGGAGAAAATACATCATGGCAATTTTGCCTATAATGAACCAACCACTGGGATGATTTTTGGGTAACCATTCTTACCAAAGGATTCTTCACCTAATTCACTATTATGTTATTAACTAAATATATAAATTATGTTATTCACAGTTATAAATCCTTCTATAATCTGTATAAAACAATTCTTGATTTCTTCCAACAAGCACTCACCTGTTTCCTGAAAGGGCTCCCATCTCACTGGACATTTCCAGCCACCAAATCAGGTCCATCAAGAGGCCTGCTGTAGTCCTGCATTTCTTCACAGCTTGTCAGCGGTTGAGGGACCTCTGTAATGGATGCTCGTATTCCAGAGTCTCATTCGCGGGCCGTCAATCAGAGTTGTCCTCTGCTAGGTCTACAGTTTCAAGTGTCATTCAGAATTTTGCCACATTAAGGAGACAGGCACCTCAGGGTGTGCTGATCTGACCACAGCCATTAACGCCATGGAAACTGCCATGGAAACAGGATGAATATGGAGAAACTTCTGTCCAGTGGAGTTTTGAGGCCACCTGACATGCTAGTGAATCGCCTCCAGCACCTCATTTCAGAGTATAATTCTTTGGCCAACTAATGGATGGTGCCCTCGCACAGTTAAATGAAGCTTGCTAGGAAGGTGCTCCTTCATTAACATCCAGTTATCATACACAGAGACATGGGGAAAACATAAGTCTTCTGACCACCATGGTGACACAGATTATGAATGATTTGTCTTGAAGGCCCAGGGGCTGCTCAGGGTGCAGTACACCTAACATGGGCTTTCAATCCAAGATCAGCGGAACCAGTGGCCAGGACATGGCAGAAGACTGCTTCTCCAGTTGAGCCAGGAGGAGATGGCTGCAGAGAGGGCACAAGGAACCCCAAGGTTCACCAACTTCCTCTACAGGTTTCCTGAAGCCTTCAACTAGGTTTTTTTTATTGTTTTTCGAGAGAGCATAAATATATACAGTATATACAGTGGGGAAAATAAGTATTTGAACCCCTGCCGATTTCGCAAGTTTGGCCACTTGCAAAGAAATGTGTGATCTATAATTGTAATGGTAGGTGTATTTTAACAGTGAGAAATAGAATATCAACAAACAAATCCAGAAAACTGCATTTTATAACATTTATGACTTTATTTGTATTTGATGCAGAAAATAAGTATTTGAACCCCCAAACAAACAGCAAGAATTCTGGCTCCCAATGACCAGTTATGTGCCCAAGAAGCACACAGATTAGTCCTCATTAGGCCTAACAAGGTACACCTGATCTCAACTGGTGACGTGTATAAAAGAAACCTGTCCAAAGAATCATACTTCACACCTTCAACCTCACCACCATGGGCAAGACCAAAGAGTTGACCAAGGACGTCAGAGATAAGATTGTAGACCTGCACAAGGCTGGAATGGGTTACAAAACCATCGGCAAGCAGCTTGGTGAGAAGCAGACAACTATTGGTGCGATTATTCGTTAAGGGAAGCAACACCAAACAACTGTCAATCGCTCTAGGTCTGGGGCTCCATGCAAGATATCCCCTCGTGCGGTATCGGTGATCATCCGAAAGGTGCAGAATAACCCCGGAACTACACAGGTGGAGCTTGTGAATGATCTCAAGGCAGCTGGGACCACAGTCACCAAGAAAACCATTGGCAACACACTACGCCGTAATGGTTTGAAGTACTGCAGCACTTGCAAGGTCCCCCTGCTCAAGGAAGAACATGTACAGGGCCGTCTGAAGTTTGCCAATGAACACTTAAATGATTCTAAGGAGGATTGGGAGACAGGATGTGGTCAGATGAGACCAAAATCAGGCTCTTTGGCATCAACTCGACTTGCCGCGTTTGGAGGGGGAAGAATGCTGAATATGATCCCAAGAATACCATCCCCACCGTCAAGCATGGAGGTGGAAACATTATGCTTTGGGGCTGTTTCTCTGCCAAGGGTACAGGACGACTCCACTGCATCGAGGGGACTATGGATGGGGCCATGTAACATGGAATATTGGGCTTGAACCTCATTCCCTCATTCCCTCCCATTGAAAACGCAACCTTAAGGATTTGGAGAGGATCTGCAGTGGACCAAAATCCCTCCTGAGATGTGTGTAAACCTGGTGACCAACTACAAGAAAAGTCTGACGTCTGTGCTTGCCAACAAGGGTTATTCCACCAAGTACTAAGTCATGTTTTGCTAGGGATTCAAATACTTATTTTCTGCATCAAATGCAAATTAAGTCATAAATGTTATAAAATGCAGTTTTCTGGATTTTTTTGATGATATTCTGTTTCCCACTGTTAAAATACACCTACTATTACAATTATAGGTCACACATTTCTTTGCAAGTGGCCAAACTTGCGAAATCGGCAGGGGTTCAAATACTTATTTTCCCCACTGTATATAAAAGAAAAAATACTCTCTATATAATACTATATCTAGTTTGGTATTGATTACTAACTTTTTCATCAAATGCATATCAGGTCTTTTAAAGTGACAGCCCATGACAAAGTTCAGCCCATGTCCTCAGAAGAAATTGCAGGCAAGTTTTTTTTTTTTTTAGATGTTGGATTTTCAGTGAAATTCAGTGATTTTGAAGTGTGTAGGATTTAATGGCACCTAGCGGTGAGGTAACAGATTACAGCCAGCTGAATACCCCTTCTTCACCCCCTCTCTTTCCAAGCATACAGGACAAACCACGGTGGTTGTCAGGTGCCACAAAAAGCGAAAGGCCCTCTCTAGAGCCAGTGTTTTGGTTTGTTCATTCTGGGCCACTGTAGAAACACAGCCATGCAACATGGCAGACTCTGTGAAGAGCACCCACTCCCGTAGATATGAAGGACTAACAAAAGCATGATTCATAGTTACAGGTCTACACTAATGAAAATGTAATTGTGAATGCTATATTCCATTTCTGCTAATAGATTCCCCATAAATCCTTCACACAGCACCTTTAAGTGATTTTCCTTTACTGTGCTTATAATATGAGTCATACTTAGACAATGTAAATTATATCATGGTTCATAACTTACTGAATGACAAATATAAAAGTTATTTCTCTCCCCCCCCCCCCCCCCCCCCCCCCCGCAGCCTCTTAGTGGGAGAAAGAACACCAAAACCAAATCTGTTTCCCCAGGATGCTGAAGACCATCACCGCAGCCCTGCACAAGTTCCATGGGCCTTCCACATCAGTAGAGAGAGGACCTTATCATTTAGGCTGGACCTACAATTATTGGCACCCTTAGTGAATATGAGCAAAACAGGCTATGAAAAAATATGTCTTTGCTGTTTATCTTCTTGGTCTTTCACTCAAAATATTCCCAAAAATCTTACCTTTTCATTGAAGTAAAATTATTGAAAGAAAAAAAAAATGTTGACATTAAATAAATACTTTTCTCCAAAACATGTGTGCCACAATTATTGGCACCCCTAGAACATCTTCTAATTAAAATCTAACTGAAATATATTTCCAATCATTTTTTACATTTTTAAGATCACCTGTTTGATTAGGAACTCTTAGGTGGTCAACCATGACTTCCTGTTTCACTGGGGTATAAATATGAGTGTCACACAGGCCAAATTCCCTTAGTCACTCATCACTATGGGAAAGACCCAAGGACACAGTGATAATGTGCGACGAAAAGTTGTTGAGCTGCACAAATCAGGAAATGGATATAAGAAAACCTCTAAACAGTTGAAAATACCCATTTCCACTATCATGGCAATAATTAAGAAGTTTAAAGCGACAGGAGATGTAAGGAATCAGCCTGGAAGAGGACCTGTCTGTAAATTGACCCCATGTGCCGTGAGGAGGATGGTTCGACTGGCAAAAGAATCTCCAAGGATCACAGCTGGAGAATTGCTGAAGCCGAGTCTACAAACGTTGACCTCAGAACCTGAAGGATCTGGAGAGATACTGTATGTAGGAATGGTCTCAGATCCCGTACCATGTGTTCACCAACCTCATCACGCATTATAGGAGAAGACTCAGAGCTGTTATCTTGGTAAAGGGAGGCTGCACAAAACATTAAATAATATTTATTTAATGTCAACAGTTTTTTTCTC
Source organism: Clupea harengus (assembly GCF_900700415.2). Classification (NCBI taxonomy): domain Eukaryota; kingdom Metazoa; phylum Chordata; class Actinopteri; order Clupeiformes; family Clupeidae; genus Clupea; species Clupea harengus. The sequence goes on along the minus strand of NC_045162.1, from coordinate 22,803,423 downwards.
TTTCAATAATTTTAATTTAATGAGAAGGTAAGATTTTTGTGAATATTTTGACTGAAAGACCAAGAGGATAAACAGCAAAGCCTGTTTTGCTCATATTCACTAAGGGTGCCAATAATTGTGGAGGGCACTGTATCTTCACTGTGCTGTCGACCTGTAATTATGCAAAGCAAAACAAGAAAATCCTTATTATTATTAGATATGTTTGTATTGCCACTTCATGTTGTGTTTTGACCCAAATTAAATTGAAATTGAAAAACCAAATGTTGGAAAAAGGTCATTTCCCACATTAATTAAGTACAGTACAACACTGTGTGCTGAAATGTATCAAAATCAGACGTAGATGACCTAATGATGCACTATGCTTTGCATAAGGATATAAGAGTATCACACCACCCAAAGAACAAAACATTATTATATATAATATTTGAACTTCAAAAGTACGAACTACGGAGACATTTGGGCACATCTCAGCATACACTTACATACACAAACTGTAGGACAACACAATAATTTAGGGCCTAAAATAGGAATATTTATTTTCTATAGTTATGCAGTATACCAAGCTGACTCACTTATGGAAAAAAATTGTGACATACAGTTGCAATCAAAAGTTTGGACACACCTTCTCATTCAATGTTTTTTCTATTGTTTTCAATAATGTTTCTACATTGTAGAAAAAAGTGTTAAACATAGATTCTTCAAAGTAGCTACCTTTTGCTTTGATGACAGCTTTGCACACTCTTGGCATTCTCTCAATCAGCTTCATGAGGTAGTCACCTGGAATGGTTTTCGAAGTCTTGAAGGACTTGATGCACTTGTTGGCTGCTTTTCCTTTCTCTCTGCGGTTCAACTCATCCCAAACCATCTCAAGTCAAATTCTAAAAGAAACTCTTCTCAACATACTCTTACAAACACAAACTGAGACATGTAGACATATAGCCAAAGGTTAAATTGTGACTGTAGTACTGCAGCAACCAAATTGCAACAGTAGATACTAGGGGTGGGGGGAAAAATCGATTTTTCGATTTCTCTCGATTCTCTCTAGAACGATTCTGTCTCGATTCAGAAAAGTTCATAATCGATGTTTTAATAATAATAATAATAACACATTCATTTTGTGTTGAAATGCAAGCGGCATCGATTATTGCAGACTCTGAGTAGCAAACTAAAATGTTTTAAAAAATGAGATGCATCGATAATCGTTTTATCGGTTTAGAATTGATAATCGATAATCGGTTTAGAATCGAGAATCGGTTTAGAATCGAATCGTTGACCTCTGAATCGGAATCGTGAGGTGCCAAGAGATTCCCACCCCTAGTAGATACATAGAGGACAAGATAATAAGAGAGGAGCTGAAATGTAAATGTAATGTGTAAAGCGTCTTAACTAGGCTGTAGTTGCCATACTTGGATACTGTGGCTGTCTCATCGAAGCATAAAACAGTGATCAGTACAAGTACCACTTGCATTTATTAAGACTTCATTTAGTAAGGTTCTGACCACTGTCTTCTCAACTTGTATTCAATAATAATAAGTATGGTATGGTCTGAAACATCTGTTTCAGCAGCTAAATGACATTTGCAGAGACAAAAAAAAGGAACCAGAGGCACTAAGACATATTCATTTTCATTCAGCCTTAGAGTGAGCATCCCTCATACAATCAGAAGACGTGCTCTAGTGGAAAGAGAAACAGGCTTGAGTGGTCTGGACACGCTCCAACAGAGAAATTACCACTTGTGTTCACAGGGTGGCACTCTGTTGTCATCTGGGAGCAAGGTATCGAAATGGTTGAAATGGTTGAAAGACATTGGCCATTCTAAATCTAGCTGTGCAGTTTATGGTACCGTTTTTGTGCAACATATAAGTTGACAGCAGATCATTCTTTCCACTGTTATGCACCAATAGGAGCTCAATGTGTGGATGTATGATTTATATACGTTTCTGTAGAGGCAACACAAAACACGGATAGATCGTTCTCATACATTCACCAAAACGCTTGTGTGTGTCCTTCTCGCACATCCTTTTGCAGTTAACAAACACAGCTGTAAGATGTGACGGAACTACAGTCAGTGGTGAAACTAACGGTGACACATTTCCTTTTACTGCTTGCCAGAACTTCCTCTTCAGAAAGATGACGAAGATCCGATCTCCAACTGCAGCTAAGAGGGCACACTCACCTGGATTAAAATTAAGATGGTGGGAGTCTCTGCCCTGAATATGTAGGAAACAGTCCCGAGGCATTTTTAGGCCCAGAGGCCTGTAGACCCATCCCTCTGTAATACACTGATTACCCTAATGCTGTTAACCCAGAGGGAAAGGAACATTTCATTTTCCTCATTTACTTTGATCTAAAATGGAGAAAATTAAATCAAAACAAAACAATTTGTCAAAATGCTTTTGTTGTATGGCACATTGTTAGAGAGCGATTAAAGCTAAACATGAATTAATCAGTGTGCAAAATATACACATTATATGGTTTAATCAGTTTATGAGAAACTTCATTATCATGAGAAAGTTAATCCCATTTTGTAGTTCAGCCACATATATTCTACAATGTTAAACTTATTAATAGAAAATAACCTTTCCTGAGTAGTGGGACTACTTTCTAAACTATGCAAAGGTCAGTGTCTTTCAGATTCTAGTGACACAATAACAATTAATTTCGGCCCTGTTGTACAATTTGCATAGAAAAGGTTTCACGCTGTAAACTTAATTATGTGGAGGTCAGCATGCTTAGAGATGGATGTTACACTAATCTTTTTGCTTTCTTTTATTTATTGGGTGCTTTCATAACTTATGCCAACATACTGTACAATTGACCCGGGTCAAAGTAATTCATTCAAACGTGTGACTCGAAATGAGGCAAGCACAACAAAATCGAGGCCAAAGTCAAAATACATCAAAACTATGATTCAGCAGAAGCTTTGTTACCCAGTGATACTCATGTGTAGCCTGACGATGTCATACTCATAATTCTAGTCAGAATATGAGTCTGAGACCACTCCATTGGGCTGTGATTATGGGGCGTGTTTCAACCGAACAAGGAGAACCTACCTACAACCAATCAGAACAACGTAGTATGTGACCAGGGCCAGCTGATAAATTAAACTTTTATCTTATCCCGTAGGAAGGAAGGCAAAAACATATTTTCGATTGACAAATGCCTTGATCGCGTTTCTCTGTTCCTCTTTCAAAATGAATGCACTGTCAATGTCTAAATGGACTCGAATCTATACATTTCAGCTCTCCAGCGGCAGCCTTGTTTGTTGAAAACGAATTCAACCCGTGTGTTGATTACGTTACTGTTGATCATCTGTCCATCATCGTATAAAGCCCGCCTTGACAATTTGATTGGTCCGGCAATTTCTGTCCAGAGATAATTTCTCCCCAACGGAGCGACACCAGACCGAACTTCCCGACTTCAAATGTTGTGGGCGGGGCTAAATTCGGTCTGGTATCCAGGCTAACTCATGTGACCAGTGGATAATCTTCACATAATGGTGTTGGCATGGGCAACCAGTTATATGAACTCAAATACTTAATTTTCAAAGTGTAGCATTTATTGCATGATGGGGGCGAGTAGGTTGTCAGGGGATCCTGTTGTAAATCATCAAACCCAATTGTGAAATGTATCCACTCAGTTATGTCTCTACCCATACAAAGAACGAGAAACTTAATTATAGGAATGAGTTCAATTGTGCGTCTTTATTTAAGTAACCAACGAAAGTTAGTGAGGAGACATATATTATAGAATTGTTTGAGGCCCCAACATGGTGTCAAAGGGCTTCCACTTATAACACACATGAACAGATTTAAGAGCGAGACATGGTTAAAACATCATGAGGTACTCTATATGGAAGGAAAATGGTCCGGTTAGACCCTTCCAGCGAAGTTTCCATCTTCAATCTGCCCATCCCACCTCTCAACCTGAAAGAAAGAATACCATAATAGGTTATGTGGCACTGTTTAGGAGCATCTGGAGCTTCAGGTTGCAATATGGATGCTTCTTGATGGCTGTTTGAAATCACACACCACACTACTCCCTGAGACCATGTGCTCTGGAGAGGAAAGAGTGTAATTCAGCATGAGACCAAAGAACACAAATCTGTATCAAGCCTATGTCCCCCTGAGCTTGGCCTTCTCTAGCATCCTCGGAGAAGAAACCTGAGAAAGAGCTCTAATCAGTGTGCCACATGCCACAAGCACAGCCAGCTTGTCTTTAAAGCCCTATTTTTAGTTTTCAGTTGTGAGCATATCATAGGGAAATATAGGTTGGCAAGTACTTCAATACCAATCTTAATGCAACTTTGACACTATAGTGTGGAAGAAAACCGGAAATTTGCAGTTTTTAGTGTTAGCATTTTAACACTTCCTGTGTTTTTGCAAAATTGGCGGAAATAAGGTGTGAGCGAAACAACACCAGTGGAAAATCTAGGCCAACCATTTGGTGAGTTAAAATTTAGTTATCAATTGGTCTTTTGTAACTGTTGTTGTCGGAAGATGTTGCTACCAATATGCTAAAAGCAGAAAGAAAAGACAGGACTACATTGCGTTGCTTGATCTCATGTATAACTGCCAAAGACTGTGATTTAATTATAATAAAAAATGTGTGTGTGTGAACATGACAACCTATTATCCGTTTATGTACAGTCTGCTCATTATCTATGCCCATAATAAAGAGATGACCAATCAGTCTCTGTTTAGCCAATGACGCGAGTGCAGTGTATGGTCACATGACTATCCGGTGTGTAGTCCGAAGGGAGTTTATCCTACTTAAAATTGTACTCGAGATCATCCAGGAAGGTTAAGGAAAGTCAACCATGGTGGCCTTAAAGGTCAGGGAAGCTTGTTGGCAGTGCACTGCCATCAGAGTAAATTCGTAATTTGATACAGTTTTCTTGTAGGCTAGGCTATGTCGTCTTGTCCATTAGGATCATTTAATTATAGCCACGGTTCTGCAATGTACCTGTTACCCACTGTTAATGCTACTCCCTTTGCTAAATGTATGAATATAGTGCTATTGTGTTATGGATAATTTCATTCTAACACTCCTTTCAACTGCAACCCCAATTGAAAGTGCACCTGCAAGAAGTCCGGATTAAATAGGATTGTTCTTAATCAATTGGTAGGCAATGCATTAAGCTCTCATTTATGCCGAGTATAGATGAGGTGTGTTGCCTACACTTATAATGGCCTATTCATGTGTTCATGGCAAGCAGAAAAGAAAGGCAGAGCTTGTGAGGGCCACCTTCTGCAACTCTTTCACAGGCAAAGGAGCTAGCCATTGCAAACAACACAGGAAGGGCCATAATTGGAGTCGTCAATTCAGCTCAATGTCACCCTCAACCTTAATGTACAGGGTAACATCATACCAATTGTTTTGATTGTCCAGTAAAAAAACAACGAAAGTTCACATGCCTGTTTTATGAACAGCTGAAGGGGACGCTACTGAGCTGCTCAAGCAAGTACAGTCATGACAGTTTGTTTATTATATCGCAATATTGTCCACAATAATCGATATATTACTTTTTCTCCAAATTGAGCTGCCCTAAAGTGCACTGCTGGAACATTACGCCAAACAAAGGAATACTGTACTGAACACAGTTCTGTGGGCACATGTTGTGAGCCAAAGCTGACAAACCTGTCAGTACAAACCTCTTGGTTGCTATACAGGCACTGGGGGGCAATTTTGCTGTGGTATTAGTGAACGGTGCCACCATCAGTGAAGAATTTTTTATCAATGTGGGGCCTTTTGTCTCTCACTTACAGTCATTCACATTAACACAAGGGGGAAAAAAAAAAAAAAAAGAGTCTTAGGTATCGCCAACATAGAGCATATTACCCGTCCCCTTCACATATTGCTTGGGAAACCTAATGACATTTACATTCTCAGCAGAATTTGACAGTGTAAGCAGTTATGAATTATGATAAATCATAAACTGGCTTCAAATGAAATGGGATGATTGAGAAAACTATTTACATGAGCATGGTTCCAGTGGCAGCCAGAGGCTCATGTACTGTCAGTGATACATTTCAAGTGACCTTAATAAGGCAGTCTTACCCAGCTCATGGGGCACAGACTCTTGTAGACCCTCTGGTACCAGTCACATGGGGATGTTTCCTGGCCTTTGTCGGACAGGGCCTTATTACACCTGTGAAAGTCTGAAGGGGAGAAACAGGGAACAGTGCATTAAGTGAGGATATCTGAAAGCTTTATGGTTTGAACTTCCTTCTATCCACCAGATGATGTGTACAATAACAGTTCAAATGCACTCACCGTCAGAGACAAGTGTTGAATACAGCCTATATGTTTCAGTCTATAGAATCTATTTACTGGTAAGTACTGCAACGAGGGGTTGTGGAGGGAAAACAGGTTCCTGAGGGATTGATCTGAATGTACAGGGCTTACTCTGCTCATGCATTCCACAGAGTGTTTGTGATTAGAATGAGGACGACACTGAATCTCACAATAGGATTTAGCATTAAGATGTAGCAGCACAGAACACCTGTGTCCTGACCAGAGTATATATATATCCTATATCACTTTCAGAAATCGACCATTTCACAATTGTTGTCTTGTGGATTTAACACAAGAAAATTGTATTTGAAATATGTACCTCTGGCCCTGTTCAGCTGTTTCCAATAAACATGTCTTCAGTTTTCACAGAGGTCAAGATGTGTGTGGTAATGGACAGTTAATTATAAATAGTGTAGATAGCCCATGTATTAACTTTATTGACCTCAAGCCTGTTCATTAACAGCTCTCTCCTCTCCTTCTCGTGCCAATCTCTTCTATTATCTTAGTATTAGTTAGGAGCATCAGCAACAGCACCTCTGGCATAGATTTAACATTTCACAGGGCAGCAATATACATGTCCACAGCAGCAAAGCAACATATGTGAGTGATGACCTATAAATGTATGAACCAGCAACTTATAGTTCCTTTCTTTAACAGAGCTAAAGGAGGAGCGGACCATATGAAGCAACCTTGCCCTGACCATCAACCTGGTCTTTAAGTCACGAAAAGCAACCTTTCCCACAACTGCTCCATGAAACCATCTATGGAATTTGTGAAATGCATAAACTCTACAGAGACAAATTGAAAATCTGTATAAAACCTGTCAACTAATTTACCAAGATAATTCTGGTAGCAGTTTCGTGTCTGGTTGGTGTTGGGGAAGCGGGCGTCAAAAGGTGCCGTCCTGTAGTTCTTGATCTTCTCCTCGATGTGATCGGCCATATTTAGTGACTTGTTGGCTCACTACAAATATAAACAGGATGGTAATGATGACATATGCAAAAATCATAGTCATAATCGCGCCCTACAAACTGTCAGCTACAGATGGCTCGTTACCAACATGCCAGATAGCATAACAACCACCTCTACCCAGCTGAGACTTAGGTATGTCAGCTAGCAAGTGCAATTTCAATTGTACGGATGAATATCACCTCTAATAATCCACCAACAAAATACCGTTACGGATAGCAATGAGGTACTCGATAACCTTCACTCATTTTGAACACCAACTAGCATAGCTATCTAATTGGCTGATTTAAAGGAACAAGGACCTTCGGTAACCTTGTTAGCTACTCGCAAGATAGCTAGCACAAATCATAGCTGGGACGAGTCTATCTAATGGGAAAACTAGCTTACAATACCTAGCTTGCTAGCGTTAGTTCAGCAGCTAGCCGGTTAGCTAAGTTTGGCGAAAAAACGGTTCAAACTGTTTCATTTAACTAGCAATATTGACGTGCTATATGATTAATACACATTGGTTACTAAGGAAGACATCTCATTTACAGACGCGACCGATTATTCTAAAAAAAAAACAAAAAAAACAATATCTGTCGTTTTAGCCTACCTTCCGAATGTGTCCTCTTACAAATGTCCTCTCGTGAAGATTTCCTAGCGCAAGGAATTATGGGATGCCGTAGTACGTAAAGAGTCGACGTGAAGCTGGGCGGGGGCACTGAGTATGGGGCAAATCCACGGGTAAATTAAGAAGGGTTCTGTATGTTTGCGGGTTACATTTGTGGTGTCATATCTTAGAGGCCTACCTATCCAGTTATTAGTCAACCAATTTTTTTGTTGAAAGTGGACAATTTCATAACTAGATAAGAAAGAAAGACAATGAAAACGTAGGGCCTGGCTTGAAAGTGTAGGGCCTGGCTTTAGCCTAATAAATCATCGCTTTATGTTGTTGTCTTCTCTCCCACAGCTCCACCTTTTCTTTGAAATCAACAGGATGGACAGAACTGAGCTCATTCTATATTTGTCCCTCTCTGTCACCAAAGGAACCCATTTTTCTCCTCCAGCTGAGGGACCATTTCCTCTTGACAAACTTGGTACAAAGGCTAGAAATATGCAATTGAGGTTTGATTAAAATCCATCCAGTCCAGGTTTGATAAAAAAACATTTATCAGTAAATGTCCTCAAAATATATCAAATAGATTAGCCAGGTTAAAGAATGAATTACTTAAAACTGTAGACTTCCTGCTTTTGAAGGGTAGACCTGGATCCAACAAGACCAGGAAATGAGGGACCAGCTTGGGTGACGGTCCAGAGCTTCAGCTGGACAGCTTCCGCACAGATTTACTGAAACAAATATTTTGCTGGACACTCACTCTATGAAAATCCCCTGTAACATTTGGAGCCATGTGGAGCTTTCGTCTGTTTGCAAAAAGCAAACATAGAAAGAAGACGACAACTGACGCAGAGGAGCATTCGCAACCTTATGTCATTATTTCTTGTCTGAGAATCTACTAGATACTAATGCAGTTGTTCACTTTAAATGTTGTCTGCACACAACAAATGAATGACTTTGAATTTCATTTGCACTCTAGGTTTTGAAATAAAAAACGTTTGAAATATATGGAGACTGACTTACAGGGTAAGGTACCCCCATTATAGAGACAAGGGTGAGGCAAAACTACTTAATAATAATAATAATTAAGACCTTTGTCAGGTTTTTAATGGCACACATGATATACTTGATGAGAAGGGAAAAGATGGATGGATACAGAGAGAGAAATAGGAAAGACAAAGGCATTCAGTCATCATGCATTTAATCACTTGAGACAACAGCAGATGTGCAACAGCAGACAAGTGGTTATCAAGGGGACAAAATGTTTTGTTTAGTCATAACTGTGAATAAACGGTGACACAAAACTTAATTTCTTTCACAGGGAAGTTTCTTTACGTCTGTCTCTTTTTTTCTTATTTCCTGTTACAATCTTCCTGTTGTAGATGGGGTCAAAGGTCACAGATGTCCCTCTTAGTACAGCTTCCTGTCCAGCCATGTTGTCTACCTTTTCCATGCTAGTATTTCTATACACGTGAAAGCTTCCTTATTATACCATGTCATCACAACACTAACCTTGCACAGCATCATTTGTGTCCTTCTGTCCTCTGCCATTTGTATATCCACAAAAGTAAGAAAGTGTCATCTTAAAATCCCCATACCAAGTTGTTCTAGATTCTCATAGCCTAAGTGACTCATTTGTACAATGAATCTAAAGTGCACTCTTCTCTGTTAATTAAATGTCTGGCTCGGTTAGCAGGTCTCTTCTGCTCCTTACCCCCCTTTGTGTATCCAAATGTCCTTTGTTGTTCAGTATTAGGCAATCTGACCATCTGTTTAGAACAATACGCATCAAATTAACTTCCACTTTCATTATTTGTGCCGGTATATAGGTATACATGTACAACCGTGATTAGGGGTGGTAGTGTATACGACAACATAAGCTGTCTCCCCATTTTAGTCAACTCTCCAGTCCTCTCTCTCCCTTTTGCTCTCTCCCTCTCTCTCTCTCAGGATATAGGTGTTGTCCAGTGAGAAGGAAGGAAATTCTGTCACTTAGAACAATGGGTTTGCTTCTCTATCTATAGACACAGAGTGAGAGAGAGAAAGAAAAAGTGGGAAAAGGCAAAAGAAAGTTAAGTTGTAAGAAGAGGTTGTTGCAGAGAGGACGGAGCAAAAGATGAGCGAAATGTGAAAATCGAGGAAAAGTTGTACACTGAAGTATAGATGAGGAAAGGAAAGCAATTAACGGGCCATCATTTTCAAAATGGAATTTAATCCTGTTTCTGGAGAAAGAAGAAGAAGTACTATACAGTAGATTGTTAAACGACTTGAAAAAACTGGAATATCGAAAACATCTGTGCAGAAGAACAGCAACTGAGAAAAAAAACAAGTTATTGTGAGTGAGTCTGACAGATTTGTCATAGTAATAAGTCATAGTGTGCTTTGATATTTACATTTGAAGTGTTTTACCTTCTCTATTCTGAAAATAATTGTTTTATGCTGTTGACTCTGGCTTCTGCACCATATTTGCCTACATATCTACACTATCAATCACCATCACGCAGTCTGGTGTGTGTGTATTGATTTAACTTTTGTATTTTACCCTTAACCAAGTGAACTTAGATAATAGCAGAGAGGCTGGGTTAAAAGAGCGAGAGGCTGAGATCTCTTAGAAGTGCTGAATAAGACTTTAAGTGAGTTAAAAATATGATGATCTCTTCGCTGAAGCAGGGAGAGACAGCATGACCTGTGGCTTGCTCTGTTTTGGGATTTCCCCTTGGACATGGGGCCAGAGAGGGACAGTGTGAGGGTGTGGATTGAAAAATAACATGAAATATTACTACAACGTGCAAGTGGAATTGCATGGTTTGTGCTCACTTTTAAACAAACAAAATACATCAGCAAAATTTCAGCCCTGTGGACTGCACCGCTAGTTGATAGATATGCCTCTCTCACCCACCCTGGGTAAACTCACATGACGTCTGTTTGACCTGGGGGACTTTGCTTAGCCCAGCCTTTCCACAGCCAGAGAGACTGTTTTTAATTATTTGTTGGAGAAACATTTTCTTTTTGCAATCTTTTCAGCAATATGTGTTTGTCACTAAACAATAAAGATGTGTCTCTTGTGAAATATTAGTCATAGCGTCGTAACAGAGCCCAACCTTGCCCTGCTGTCCCAGTGACTCAAAATTGCATTTTCTTTCAGTCTTCCTGACTGACATCATAACTATGATTCAATTCTTGAAAACTGATTGGAGAGAGAAAGATAACTGGATTAAACCGAATGAGATTTAGGACAGACACAAGGGCAACACAACTACGTAAGCATCTATGCTTGTGAAGCTGGCCTTCTAATACAATATACAGGACACTGAATAGGGCATTTCTGTTTTTATGTATCGACCCTTTCCTTTCTTACCTTCCCCTCCACATCACCCCCTCCCCCTCCTCTCTTTCAGATGGAAGAATCTGGCAGCCCGCGTTCCAGGAAGCTCCATTTCCCAGTGGGCCTGTGGATAAATTCTCCCCGTAAACACTTTGCCAAACTGGGAGCCCGCTGGCCTAGTGCTGCGTCAGTCAAGTCAGTCCTCTCAATGTCCCCTCTGTTCCCTAACATACCACACCCACAGACATCTGCATGTTTTCATTGAAAAATATCTGACATTTCCATAAGAATGCCAGGCTATTCTACAACCAAAGTAACACTGAAAAAGACTTAAATGCCCCTGAAGTACATTACATCTGTTCATTTTGCTTATGCCTTACAATTCAAATGAGATTGTAAAAATTTCACTCATAACTCATTTACCAAATGTCGTAGAGAGCATCTTGCAATTACATTTGCCTGAGTACCTTTGTCAGAATGTAATGCCTGAATTTGGTTAGAGTGTTTTCCAATCGGATAAAGAAACGTGTCACATCCCAATGCGAGTGATACTGACGGAGAGAAGAGTAAATTAAGGGTTTGAATGGGTTGAGCACTGTGTGTGGCTGTTTTTGTTTGTGAAGCTTGGGAAGTGTAAAACTGGATATCTCTATTTATTCAAAGAGTGCGTGTATATTCAAATATGTATAAACTTTCTATACGGTCTATGATGTACATCTATGAACATTTTATGTAATGAAACTTTCGTTCTGTGTGTGTGTGTGTGTAGGGGGGGTGGGGGGGGGGGTTGTCATTCTCTCCCCATATCCATTTTCTTCATGTCATCCTCTTTGTGTTGCTCTTTCAGATCCAACACTAGTTCAGATGCCACCTCCCTCCATGAAGTTTCCTCCATTCCCTCTTCTGCCCTGTCCGTCTCCACACCCTCCCTAACAGCCCCCTCCCCCTGCCCCTCTCCTTCCCCTGCGTTCCTGAGGCCCCGTCCTGCTGCCCCTCAGTCCCGCACCAAGCGCTTGTCCCACCTCTTCCTGAGGGGACGCTCCAACAGTGACCGCGACCGGGCTGTAGGGGACCGCGAGAGGGAGCTGTGGGCACATTCTGCTGCCCCCTCCACTCATCACTACTTACCCCCAGCCTCATCCTCTGCTCCTGGACTCATTAAGATCTACGGGGATGCTCTGTCCAGTGGTGCCAACTACCGAAGTCTGTTGGCCAACATCCGCTCCACTGCCAGGCAGCTCATTGCACAGGTCATAACCCGCTACACTGAGAGAGAGAGGGACACTGAAATTGATGACTCAGGTAAGACAAGTTGGCCACTCCCTATAACCACATGGCCTGGATGTTGGGTGATGTTCACCATGAGTAGTATAATCAAGCTACTCTTGCTCATACTAATGATTTTACACTATACATGAGAGTCAAACTGATCACTTTATACTCAACTGTAATGTAGGACTGTAAATCGGTCAGCAATATTATTGAACCATCATTATTATGTTGAAATGGGGCATTATTGACAAAAAATTGTTGTCCTTCCCTGACATACAGTAAAAAGTATTGAACAATGGCAACAAGAAAGTCCCTTTATGAAAGCCTGAATAGTCTCACTTCCTCTCACACCTGCTCAGCTCTCCAGAAACATTCCCCCGAGGACTTCCTGTTGTGTGATGTCATTGGAAAGCCCTTCCACCGGCCAGATGGAACCTTCGAATGGGAAACAGAATGTCGGAGGGGTGTGGCCCCCTGGGAATGTCCCTTGCTCCTTGTGGACATGTGGCGGCCAAAGGATGGCTATGAGCGGCGCTTTGAAATCCAAAGACGAGAAGACTATGAAAGGGACGAGAGGAACCGAGAAATGGAGAGAGAGAGAGAGGGAGAGAACTCTCATGGTAAGAGACTGCAGAGACTAAACTAACCTCCTGTACAGTGAAATAATACTGTGAGATCTATTGTAAAGGCTTTGACAGATACCACCACCACCAAAACAACTCTGTATCTTGTATGCATTTCGACTAGTGCGTAACTTGCAATTACAGCAGTTACATTTCTGCATTTCTTTTTTCTTTTTATTTCATTTTGTTATATTTCTTATGTAAAGTAGTATTTATTTATTGTTACACCAGGTTCTATTGCTCGTAGCTTGACTATTCTCTCCCTTGTACGTCGCTTTGGACAAAAGCGTCTGCTAAATGAGTAAATGTAAATGTAAATGTAAATGTATGTTCAGTTCGCTGGAGGAGAAGCCGTATGTCATCTGGGAGTGGAGCCGAGGAGAATGAACGGGGCCACCGTGCGCGGAACTCAGAACTCAGAAGAAGCATCAGTGACATGAACCTGAGCTTGAGACGTCGCCAAGGCAACAATGCCACCAATGACCCTAGAAGATCAGGCAATGCCCAAAACAGCAGTGCCGGACCCAATGACAGGAAGAACATTGTGAGCATGATGGCTACAGAGGCATCAGAGGTGAGTGAGGGGAAAATGACAAAGAATAAATAACTAGAGCATTTCCTCTGTTGAAAATAGGAGGTTTGTATCTTGGGATCTCCCAAAATAGCATTGCATAAAGAGGAAGGGCTGATCGAACCATTCGGACCATGCTAACCCTGCTACATACTTTATCTAAAAGGTCATGGGTTCGATGGTGGGAAGTGAAGTGGTCAGGCGCACCAGAGTCGTGGAAGAGGAGAGGGACATCTCCGCCTGTGACCTGGAAGTGATGTCACAGAGTCTGATCCTCCCGCCCACAGACCGCCCCTATTTCCTGTTGCTGCAAGGCTACGACCAGAGCAAGGCTAGACTTGCGTCCGAGACGCTATCACACTTGGCACATTGCATCATACCTGCATCCCTCTAATCTTCACATACCATCACTGTTTCCCTACCTTTGAGAGAATCTCCCATTCAACATAAAGCACAAAACAGCTATAGAGAGCTACACAATGCCCAAAGCAGGCAATACAGCACCACAGAGGGCCTGTGTCTGTCCCTAGCCACCATGCACAATGACCTCACACACGATTCAATTGTAGAAAACTGTAACACACTTCATTCCTTATCTCCATGCATTTTTATCTAACTTAAAATTCAAGATTTTCTGATTTCCACAACCGCTACATAGAAGATAACAGACGACTCTCTTCCTCTACCTCCATCCCTCGCCCTCTATCTGTCTGTCTGTTTTTCCTCCTTGTTATTTGTTCAGGACTTTGTTTTGTACATAATGACCGGGCACACACACATATTTGGGAGGAAGCCAACCCCACGAGAGCGGGAGAAGGACAGAGAGAGGGAAAGGAAGGGGAAGAGGCCCCTGAAAGTGGATACTTTCCTCTCAGCCCCTGACCTCCTTGTCCGACATTTGCTTGTCAGGAGAGACTCTGCCATACCTGAGCAACCTCGAGGACAAGGTAACCCACAGATATAGACCCCTGGATCAGCCACATGGATGTCAGTGAAAGTATTAAGTATTGGTAGCATTTTAAGGTGATACTCTTATACCACTCCTGAATATTATAAAAAAAATATGCTACTTAACTGTATGCAGAACTATTAGATGTCCTTTTGATCCCTTGTGTTAGAGAAAGTGACTGGTGTGGCAGAGCTGTTTTTTAGGCATGCAGGTCAGCTAGAAAAATGTGTCTTGGCTTTTTTGCTCACAGACCAAGCACATGTCTATATAGTAAATTGTGTCAGATGTCAACAATCAATTGTTGAAGAATTTGGATTTAAAATGTGTATTGATTCTATTGATAGGTCTCCAAGGTAACCAAAACCATTTGCTTACCTCCATGAAATGGATATTGGAGTTCTTAGTTCTGTGATATAATACTTTTCTTGTAAAACCCCTTTAAGAAAAAACGAGAACTTTGCAGAATTGTGGTGCATCAAAATATCACCATCTTATCCAAACTTGTCCAAAGAACTGTAATTAAATCCTAGTCATGACGTCCCTGGTGGTTCCCACTGGCAGTGGGAACAACAGTTAATTGTCTGCTCTTTGTTCATTCAGTGTGTGTAGTGTGTGTTGATACATCACACTTATCTGTAAGTGAGTTGCCATGCAATGTGTGATGTGGTTTACACCACTTACCCCCTCTTCCTATTTTCTGGCACCTTCTCAGCACTGGTGCGTCCCTTCCGAGGGGGAGCTGTCACTCACAATGGAGCGCCGCTGTATAGGGAGGCGGTGCTGAAGCCAGGGGATCTGTTGGGACTAGGGGGTCACTTCCTCTTCCTGTACCGTGACCCTCGTGTGACCCCGGCTCCTCCACTTGCTCTGCCCCTTCCCTGGCAAGCCGACTCATCTGCTTCCTGCGGCCCTGGAGCTGTGGTGGACCGACAGGAAGTGCTGAGGCAGTATCTGGGCTCCACCGAGGCCCTGCTAAGATTCCAGCCCAGACATGTAGACATACTGCTACAGGTGAGCGGTGAAACAAATGAACGTTGTTACTGGAGAGCCCTACTTTCAGCAAACACTGGCACTGATAAGCACTTGAGACAACTGAGCATTGTTATTTGAGCCCTTCAGAGGCCACTTTAGGTGCCTTTTATTTCCAGGGAATTACAGGAACAAGTACTGAACCGAAAAGAGCATTGCCAAAACTCTGCATAGCTGGCAGGCTGCTGAAGATGAAGGATAAAAGATTGTTGCAGATCAGACCTGCAGCTAAAACTGTTCTTATTTGCCATCAAAGTCTGTAATCATTTGATTAGACATGTTTGAAATAACAGGCAGGGCCTCTCCACTTGTACCTTCCGTTTAGACAAGCTTGCTCAGGTTTTTAAAAAAATACAGTGATTCAACCACAGATAAACACTGCAGGTGTTTATGAGACAGCTGAAAGAGAGAGTTAACCAGGTGTTTACACTAACACCAGAAAGAAGCAAATATCAATGCAAGTCAAGATGAATGGGTCACAGCACACTCTTTTCAATGCTCTTATTCTCTCCATCATTTTCTTTAAGGAGATCATCTCTAAGAACTCTTCCCCTGACTCAGGAGGTGGCGCTCTTGCCCCTGCCTATCTCCTGTCGGTCATGATTGATTATGCCTCCAAACACCTGGACCCTGCCCTCACGCCCCAGCTATTATTAAAGGCAGCCACCCACATCAAAGGAATTGTGTGGGTGAGTGGAAACTTTCAGCACTGTAGATCTCGAAGTTGATACCTTTAATTACTAATTACTTCTCATGACTGTTTCTTTAATAAAATCTTTATCTTTAATACAATGTAAAAAGGCAGTTACTCTTTGACCAGCAGCAAGTCAGGTAAAGCTGCAACTATGTGGTGTGCTAAATCCATCTAACCCAAACCCTTACTTCAATGCTCTAACAAAGATTTAACAGCCACTCTGTTGTGTTGTTGAATTTAAAAGAAAATGGAAGTGATAAATGGAAGTGTCACCTGTATAAAGACATGCCTGTCCTGGTTTCACATGACTTGGACCAAATGCCCTGTAACTCTGAAGCATTGCATGCTGATGGTCAAGTGGACATTTTGTTTTTCACCAGCATTTTCACCAGTGTTTCAAAACATCATTATTTTAAAAGAGGATATACAGTATCTGATGCTTTGCAGCACTATAATGTATGTGCAAACATCACAACAGTTGCATTTATTATTACAACCCAAATGGACAGATCCATGGCATGGATGGAAAAATCCAGGCACTAACAGGTGGTTGCTGCAGAACAGAAGACAGAGACACTTTATTAGGAAAATGTGATAACATTTGTATAATTTCAACAGTTTTATGTGCTCCCTATAAACATTTTTGTAGCACAGGCCTAAATGATTGTAAGTTTATTGAAATATGTACACAGACATGTTCTTAATACTCCCTTGTTGAACATGGGAATGCAGTCAATGCTTCGCCAAGAGATGTAATGGAGACAGAAGCGTTTGGAGTTTACATAAACATGTTAGATCAGATGATGGATTTGTTTAAGAGCTGCTGATGTTTTCCTTGCCCCCTGAAATGGTCTGCTGTCTCCAAATGTTGTGCTCTTTGAGATCGGGCTTTAGATTCAGCTATAGCCCAGACAGATGGTTTTTCACTGGAATTTTGCTGGAGTTTGTAAACAGAGGTAGACTGATGTAATTTCCACTCCTTCGGAAAATGTGCTGTCATTGTCCGGATGAATCAGTCAGACATTCCCTCCGTCATTCAGCTGAATCTGGTCTAATCTCTCTTTCCCCCCTCTCCCTGGCTCCTTCGCTCAGGACAACATAAAAGAATTTGGGGACAAGCATCCCACACAAAAGTAAGAACATTTTTGTGGTTCTTGACGGTTTTCACAGTACTCGGTTACATTTTGGTTGGAGAGTTTTTGGATGGGGACGGCATAACTTTACATAATCTGTCTGCATTTTCCTTCCATTTCTGTATGGAGCTGTATACCCATAACTGGCTTTATAAAACTGGTTAATGTCTTGCAGTCATAGTTACTTGTTTTAACCGCAACATTCTCTTGTGGGTATAACATAGGCTCAAGAAATGTTGACGTATTCTCAGTTACACATAATGTAGGCTATATTGCGTGTTTATGGTAGTTTACAACTACGCGACCTTGACCTTTGTGAAATCCCAGCCCCACAGATCCAAATGGTGACCTAAATACCCCCAGTGTGCAGCAGCTGGCAACAGACCTCCGTCCTCTGATGTTCTGGATGTCAAACGCCACCGAACTCCTCAATTTCTTTCAGGTCAAGGTCGAGGCCATGGAGAAAGAGTGGGAGTTTGAGGGTGAGCTTGGACTTTTTCTATGATGTCTATTTTTTAAAACCATGCTCATTCAAAACATTACGTCCCAATGAAAATATTTGCTATCCCAAAATCCCCTGTGGCACACGTCCTTTGTTTTGTCTATCCTAGCTCCTACCGTTTTGTGTACTCTTCTGCATTGAACTTTACACTTAAATATTAGACAAAACAATTAACTGGTGGATATAAACAAAAACCACTACTCACTGTTTATTTGATAGCCATAATAGGTTTGCATTAGCACTGTGTGTATTATACATTGTGAGATTTGAATCAAAAATCACACAGGGGTCTGCTTGATTAAACGTTTTCATGGAATCTGGCAACTAACCTTCAGATATTTAATTAATATTTAATATTCTCAAATATTTTGATTCTCTGACCCGCAGCTCCAGGTGACCCTGTTCTTACAGCCGACATGGACACTTGCTCAGAAGCCTTGACACAGCTTGATGATGTTATCATGCACACTTTCCAACAGTGTGTTTATCACCTGACAAAGGTAAGAATGCATAAGTAGGTGATATTCTGTGGAGACACACAAACATAAGAAATGACCATACAAAGGCTTTTACCACAATGTATGGTGTGCTAATTTGGATTTGAAAAACACGGAGCATTTTCCTACAGGCTCTTGGCTACCTTCTTGCAACTATTGTGTTTTAAAGTTATTCTTTCTATTGTATTCTTTTATCACTCCTCCAGACCTTGTATTCCCTCCTGCCAGCATTGCTGGAGACCAACCCTTTCTCCCGTGAAGAGAAGGGGAAGAAAAAGAGCACAACAAAGGAGTGCAAGAGTGGTGAAGGTGAAGCAGAGGGAGGAGGAGGAGGAGAAGAGAGGGAGGAAGAGGACGACGTGTCCACTCTTCCTCCCACAGTGGCAGGACTGGTGGAGGTGTACCGCTGCTCACTGCAGCTCACCCGGGACGCCTGCCTTTCTCCTCCTCTCACCTCTCAGACCTTCGGCTACCTCTTCTTCTTTACCAACACCTCCCTGCTCAATACCCTGCTGGAGAGAGGTAAGAGTCCACTGGGCAGAGAGAAAGTGAAGAGAGTAAAGTATAGAAACTGCAACAAGTTTAACACAGTATGAAACGTGTTCTTTATAGCATCTGAAACATCTTCTGTGATCTTGTTTGTCAGATGGGCTTTTTTCCTGGTCAAGAGCAGTTCAGATTCGGACCAGTCTTGACCTGGTCCTGGACTGGCTGCAAGGCGCTGGTCTGGGTGACATTGCCTCTGAGTTTCTCAAGAAACTTTCAGTCACAGTGAACTTCCTTTGTGTTCCCAAGACGCGCCTGATCCAGGTAAAATTAGAACATTTCTGATTTGATCCAGTCTGGGTTGCGTATATGAACATATCAGGTCATTTTACATGTTTTACACCTCATGCTCTGTGTAGAAATCACCATATACCTAAGAGACTAGTGGTCACCCTGAAAGTCATCATAATATTCATTGCCACCACAATGTTTAAGGATGGCCATCTGAGGGTTTTGGTCCTAAATCTCTCCTCTGTCTGATGGACTCTCCTCTTCTCAGTCTTCATGGCCAAGTCTCCTGGAGGACCATGCCTTGCTGAGCTCAGCTCAGCTTCATCACCTCCTGACCCATTATAAGTTGGGCCCGACCCGAGCCCCACCTGCTTCCTGGGCCCCACCTCCTGGTACAGAACTCAGTGGAGGTAGGTGATCCCCCTATAAGCCTATAAGTCACATCCCGCCAACCTCTGGTACTCTTATCCAACATATTGACATCATTTGTCTTATTCCCTTAGATATTTTTGAAAGCTTCCTGGATCATCCCCCCCTCATTCTCCCAAATGAGACGCCACGCCTGGATCTCTCCCAGCCCATCCCAAGTCCTGAACTGCAGAAGGAAATTACACGCCTGCGCACTTTCCTGTGGGGGATTGACCAGGATGAATTGCCAGCCAATCAGAGAACCAGGCTGTAGTGTCATGCTTGTGAGAGATATATGGACTGAACAAAACACCTTGTTTGAATATAGATTGCTCAAGCTGAGGTTGGAAGAAGGCCTGTGGCCTCGTTTTGTAATTGGTTCTCTGGGGAGATCTGTTGGTTCATTGCAAGAATCTGTTTTTATTCAGAACAGTGTTTAATCAAAGCAAATTATAACTGACATCTGAGACTCATCTTAGCTGAACTGTTGCCTGGATGCAATGGATACTTGTCAAATGTTGAGACCAGGTGGAAAACAAAAATGAGAAGAAAAAATCCACAGGCTTTGTTTCCACAAACTGATTTTACTTATGGCACACTTGGTGGTGGTAGTACTTTGTACTTTGCAAATCAAATGATCTCTGGAAATGTGTTAAGTGGAAAATGTAATGATTTGTAATCCATCTAAAGGCAGGAGCTGTGATGTGTGATGTGAAATCTGATGACTTATGCAGTTGGGAAGCAGGAGATGGCCAGTTATACTCCTGAGCATTAATTTAGATCTAATTAATTATTATTAACCATGTGGACCAAATGACGATATCATAACCAGACAATATTCCTTCAAGTTC
>NC_045162.1:22772928-22777928 GCF_900700415.2 Clupea harengus | reverse complement strand
TTTTATGGCGACATGGAAATAGTTCTGACATCATTAGCCTAGGCTTGTGTATGATACACGCCTCAACAGCTAAATTACAGTGTGTCATTGCACGTCACACATAAATCTCACATCCTTTAGGGGAGGAAATTGCAGTGTTCTGTCAGCATCAGTGGCTGCTGTACAGAGGCATTAGAGACACTATTCATCTCTAAGTAGAGTATGACACATCACATTTTTCCCTCCCCGTTCAGTTGGGCAATATTGCATTATCAGGGGGGTGGGTGTGCAGCCTCCAGGCCCTGGGAGACCTGGAAGCTGGCCAACAGTGAGTTTACACAGAGTTAACACTCGCATGCCGTGATTGCAGATGCCGTAGATCCCCAGTTCTGTCCAGATTGCTTCTCCTCCCACAATTCTTTCCCCCTCTAACCTCTGATCTTGTGCCTTACAGCCCATATATAGAGAAGATTGATCTCAGTTCCTGCCCCTGCAGCGCCGGCGGGATCTGGCCCCCGTACTGGAGGCATGTGCTCGCTCACAGCCGGTGGTGTTCAAACGGTGATGTAACACCAAGCAACAGGGGAAAACTACCCCGGCGGTCTGGTAATCCGATCCCGCTCTCTCTTTCTCTCTCTCGCTCTCTCTCTCTCTCTCTCCCTTTTTCTTGCTCTGTCTTGCTCTCTCCCTCCCTCTCTCTGAAATGTTTGCACCCCTTGAAGACCTCTTTACTGTACACCGCTCAGCGTGAGCACACATGAAGGGTCAGCACAAAGCTTTGTGTGCTGATCTGAGGTCAGGCTTTGCACTCAGAGAAAGCCAAACAAAAGGTGCATTAGAGGAGAAGGTGCTCCTCCGAGGTCAGTGAGTCATTGGCGTTGGGTCTCGGCGTCAGTCTCACTGATCCGCTCAGATCAGTGAAGTCATGAGGTGCTCTCATCAGCTCTGTCCTGATTAACGTCACCACACGGGATCAAAGCACTGTCCTCAGCACACACACACACACACACACACACACACACACACACACACACACACACACACACACACACACACACACACACACACACACACACACACACACACACACACACACACACACACACACACACACACACACACACACACACACACACACACACACACACACACACACACACACACACACACACACACACACACACATATACATACCTGCTTTACTTTTTCCGCCCACTTTCCTGTTCTCTCCTTCATCTTTCATCTTCCCAAAACCCTTTGTTGGTCTGTTTTTTCTGTCATTACTTCTTCTATGCTCTTCGGGGAAATTCCCTCTATCTGTGACTCTGTCATTCCTTAAATTCCACCCATTCCAGAGAGGGATAGAGTGATGGAATGGGAGGAAGGAGAGACAGATTGCGGGGGCGCTGTTAATGGAAGACAGACAGGGGCCAGTGTGAGCGAGTGCGCGCGCACACCCACACACACACACACACACACACACACACACACACACACACACACACACATACACACACACAGTAGCACTAATGTTGACCTCCTGTGGGGGAACAGGGGTTAATAGTGTGTGCAAACAGCAAATACTATTCCTAAAATAGTAACAAGGATTGACATTGTCATGATGCGACACATTCTTTTGAGTGATACGAGGTGGATGACTGATGAGGAGAGAGAATGGGGGGCCAAGTGACAGGAAGAAGAAACATCTGTGAAATTCTTTCGTTTATCTTAATGTCCAAACCCAGACTAAATGACTGTTTTGGGAAGCAATCCGCATGTGAAGTATTGAGCAAGTCCATGTCTTTTCTTTCGCCGTGATGGGCTCTTAAAAAGTGAAAATAATGATGTTAGTCTAAAGGCCACGGCCCTCTCACGTCTAACTGACAGCTTCATGTCCAACCAGCGCAGCGCAGTGGCACTCAGTTCCCTCCCCAAAGGTCAAGCCCAAAGGTCAAGCCCTGGAAGTGGCAGCCTTGACTGTGTATCCCACACCCCGTGCAACATCTGAGCGTCAGCCTGCTTCCTCTGATAGAGTGGGACTGAATGGCACGTTTTCTGGAGGCGGGCTTGTGCCACGCTGGCATTTCAGACACCCTTGACAGCGGCTATCAATCCACAAAAAGGCCACACCGGCCCTCCCACAGCCCCCATATCTGCGGGGTCATGTTGCTCAGCTCAGTCACTGGGACAGACTGTGACGTCACTACATTCCCGACCCTTTGTTTGATCACCCCCCCCCCCCCATCCCCTTCTCCACAGGCCAACCTTCTCCTGTTCTCCCTCTTTCATACTCATACCCCCCCCCGCCCCCCTCTCATGCCCCTCTCTGTTTGTCAGCAGTGATCCTCTTCCGAAGAATAACATGACAACAGGCTCAGTACTCCAGTGACGCAGGAGGAGGCTGGCCAGAGGGGGGGCTGGAGAGGAATGGAAGTAGTGTGTGTGTGTGTGTGTGTGTGGTGTGGTGTGACGTGACGGTGGACAGGCCCGAGTCACTCCACACCTCACTGGCCTCTCAATGGTCCAGACAGACAGGGAAGCTTGACAAAGAGACAGAAAATGCGCAAGTAATGTCTCCTGGGTTACTTTTGCAACACGAGAAGGAATGCGCTAAAAATAGTCTCCCCCACTCCCCCTCTTTCTCCCACTCTCTTTCTTTCTCTCCTGTCTTTTTGGCTCTCACCCACGTACAGTTCCTGGAGGTAACTCTCATGAGAGACTTCCATGCTGCCGGGCAGTGACAGCAGTGAAGTTCAACATTCACAGCCATCACAGCGAGCGAGCGAGCGAGCGAGCGATCGAGTGAGAGAATGTGTTTGTGTGTAACTCTGCGTCCATGTGTTTGCGTGTACATGCACGGTTTTCTTCAGATGATTGTTTACAGGCTTCCGTTGAGTGCATGTCAGCACCTTTCTACTGGTGTTTTTGTTGTGATTCCTCCTGGTGTTTACAGGATGTTGACCCCACTCTCACCCCCACACTCACACGCATCCATCTGCTCAAAGGAGGAGAGCGTGAAAGAGAGAGAGAGACAGAGATGCAGACGGGAGACATACAATGACAGGCGGGGAAAGAATGTTTAGGCAGACTGAGAATGGAAGAGAAGCGAGAAAGAGCTTGTGTGTTTGTGTGTGTGTGTGGACGCGCGCACGCACGGCTTGTGTGAGTGTGTGTATGCGTGTGTGTGAGCACATCAACTAGACTGGACACTGTAGCACATTAACACCATCCTGAGACAGAGCAGGAGAGAGGGAGGGAGCGACGCAAGAGGAGATGGAAAGACTGTTTGCACAGTAAAACGTTCCTTTTTGCGTGGGTTGCTTCCCCCTAAATTCCCTTCGTTCTCTTGCTCTCTTTCCCTCTCCTTCTCTGTCCTTCTGTCTCCCTCTGTCTTGCTCTGCCATCGACCTGTTGCTTCCGGTTTTTCATTCAAAGAGTTCCCCACTGGCAGATGCCAACTACTTGAAGAAGTTGTGCATGGTGTGTGTGAGGGCATGAGTGCAAATGAATGGATACAAAACATCCACATACTCACACATATGCCCCCAAATCAATGTATCCCTTCCTCCCAAACACACACACACATGCACAGGCTAGACACACGCACACACACACACACACACACACACACACACAGATAGAGGTACAGATAGAAAGAGAAAGAGAGTGAGAGAAAGAGAGAGAAACACACAATCTAACATATACACACATGCACAGGTTAGACACACACACACACACACACACTCACACACACACACACACACACACACACACACACACACACACACACACACACACACACAGAGAGAGAGGGAGAGATAGAGAAAGAAAGAGAGAGAAACACACAATCTAACATATACACACATGCACAGGCTAGACACACACACACACACACACACACACACACAAACACACACACACACACACAGACACACACAAACACAGAGGGAAAGATAGAGAGAGAAAGAGAGAGAAACACACCATCTAACATATACACACACATGTGTTCCCTACACACATACATAGTGTGCTCTTTCACATACCATAGACTCGAGTTTCCGAGCTGAAACCTGGAACTGAATGGAGCTTGTAAAAGTCCATTTAATAGACGGGGACAGTCTCTACGTGTTGAAACATTTATTTCCACCAACCTTTTATCCAAAACCTTGAGCAATCAGGGCATTTACAGTATGTGGTCTTAGCGGACAGAGCGTTAGTCAGTGCAGCGTACGGAACAGGCGCATCGAGCATCAGGAGTGCATCACAACCCTCTCACTGCTCCACAGCCAAGTTCTGTGAGTATGAGGGGCAACTGTAACCAATCTCTGCTGGCCAAGAAGAAATTTTGTAATCAGGGTCTTGCTTCACTGAGCGGCAGTGTGTTTGTGAGTGTGTGTGTGTGTGTGTGTGTGTGTGTTTGTGAGTGTGTGCGTGTGTGTGTGTGCGAGTATGTACAAGTCTGTTTGTGTGGGTGCGTCCGGCGGAGGCTGGTTTCATGTTGTTGTATATCTCTTGGCCAGTGCACTCATGTGTTATCTGTGCATGTGTTTATGCTATATATCTCCTGGCTTGGACCCCGTCACACATTAACGGCAGCGGCCAGCTGTGAGAAAAGGAGAGTGAGAGACGTCATTTTATTGCCCCATGACTATCCCCCTGCTGTGTGTCACCATCTTTCTTTCTCCTTTTCTCTTTTTCCCAAAGAATAATTAACACACTCACTTGCTCTCTGACGTAGGTATGGAGGGTGGCCATGAGGGGCCAACTTGGTTGCCATGACAAATGCCACGATAGGGAGCTGCGGCGTAGTCATGATCCTGTGGGTCACGGTGGAGGGTGTAGGTGGGGGTCAGCGGGTGAGCGGAGAGGTCAGGAGTCATCTAAATGTCCCGTCACAGAAGGCTAAATATTGACAATCAACCCACGGCTCCGGCTTCGACTCTGACCTCTGTCTCGTGCAGTCTCCTGTCCACACTTAGAAAGTGGAATGCCCCAGAGGAAATGATGAAGCCCAGGCAATA
>NC_045162.1:22685428-22767928 GCF_900700415.2 Clupea harengus | reverse complement strand
AAACAGTTTGATGTTCTGCAAATTCTTGTTAAGTGCATTGATTCATCACGGCTCTAATGACTGACGGAGGCACAGCAGCGAGAAGTTATAGCCAAACGATGAGTTATTTGGCTTAGCCCTAACCTGCGGCTCCAGCGGTTGTCATTTCATGCCAAGGCATTCATCATGTTGACAGCAGTTGTAGTTCATGTATAATCTCTCTGTTGCGAGGCAAAAACTTGAATTAGAAAGTTATTGCCTCAGCAATGGACATTTTAAGATTTTTTATTGTGGGCTGCTTGAAATGGTACTCCCCAAAAACATAATGCAAAACGTTTATTGTCGATGATTAATGGGTGCAGTGTTTATTTAAGTTACTGGCTGCTGTTTTTACATTTCAGCATTATTGAGTGAAAAATGTTTAGTTTTTGCTTGCCAATAAAACAATCCTATGGCAGTGTTTCAGCTGGGTTAAAATCAAGAATGTCATTACTCAAACCCATTCAATTCACAGCACTGCTAGTTGAACTCCAATTATGTCAATTAATGACTCTCTCTCTCTCTCTGTGTTTTTCAGTGCTAGTTGACTCCTCCTCAACCCTGCTCCTGTCGCTGCTATTGGCCCAGCTGCCTTTGTTTACATCTGCTCGGCCTCGGCAATACCATGTCCATAATGACTTTGACAAGCTGACCAATCAAACAAGGCATCTGCTGAAACTAACACAAGATCTAATGGTAAGATGTTATGATTGAAATGATTAGATATGTTGACATGAAATGTGGGAGCCAAGTGGGGAGCGGTCCTACTCAACATTTAAACGATTACTT
Source organism: Clupea harengus (assembly GCF_900700415.2). Classification (NCBI taxonomy): domain Eukaryota; kingdom Metazoa; phylum Chordata; class Actinopteri; order Clupeiformes; family Clupeidae; genus Clupea; species Clupea harengus. The sequence goes on along the minus strand of NC_045162.1, from coordinate 22,767,121 downwards.
GCCCCCATGTTCAAGTTGAGATGAATCTCTCTCTCTCTCTCTATCTCTCTATCTCTCTTTCTCTCTCTCTCTCTCTCTCTCTCTCTCTCTCTCTCTCTCTCTCTCACTCACGCTCTCTCTCTCTCTCTCTCTCTCTCTTTCTTTCTTCTTTGCGGCACTCAGATGCATTTATCACAATTGCTAGCACAGCTGGTGGTAACTCTGGCCACCCGGATACAGATATAAATCTATTACAGTAGTTCCCTATCTGACTATAATAACAGTGACCTGGATGGGTGCCCAGACACCTCAACTTAATGGTTAAGCTGCCTCAGGTGCTCTTCTGTACTGGAGTCTCAGGGGAAAAAAACAGTCTCTGTGAAATCTAAACTCTGGGCTGCACTCCAACATCCTGCTGGTCACCTGTTAGACTCTCCCCTGCCTCCACAGACTGGCACTCTTGCTTGTGGCCCAGACTGATTCTCCGGGGTGTTACTATCATTACCCAAAAGGTCTTCTGTAACGTCAAAGGCCTTGGCAGCAGCAGTGAGGGGCTAAACGCCCTGGCTGTGAAGTGCAGCGCTACTGTGGTGTCTGAACCCTCAGTGTGAATTCATAAGCCGTCTGGAAAATGCACGTGAGACGTCTATATTCCTGTAACCTGGCACTGTAGCTGTAGTAGTCATGGGTGGATTCAGACCTTTGTGTCTGCAGCATGCTGTTGTGATTCCAATACACTTGTTTCCTAAAGTGGCACCAAGTGATTGAGAGGGTGGAGGTAGGCGGTGGGTGACAACTCATCTCTTCAATGCCATCAGAACTCAGTGACCTCTGGTGATGAATGTTCTGCTTGTACTGTATGCTCCGCTCAGAAAACCATGCTTGAATATTGGTTAGACTCTCTGCGCCTGTTCCCTGGTTCTTATGTGCTTGCCTAAGAGTGTTTTAGTATGTGCTGTTGAACTGAGAGTTCAACTGTGTGTACTGAAGCTGTGATCAGTGTATTAGTGGTGTTCTGTGTGTAGTATGGGTGCCAGATGTGAGGGCTGGTGGAGCATTATCAAAGACGGCTCTGGTGACAAAGAGGCAGAGCACAGGGATCGCCTTTTGAAAAAATATTTTGTTAGTTTTTCAATGACATGAAACATTTATTTTGGTTTCTTTTCTTCTTGTATGGAGTTCCACTTAACAGGGGTCAAGGCTAGGAAAGAAAAATAGAATGGGAGTCGACGGAAAGTCCCCACAAGGAGGCAATAAAATAGTGTGTGGTGTGTGTGTGTGTGTGTGTGTGTGTGTGTGGTGTGTGTGTGTCTCAAGTGGGTTGCAGAACATGTGCATTGTATGTAGATATGTAGCTTTTATGTATGTGTGTGTGTGTGTGTGTGTGCTTGTGTGTGTGTGTGTGTGTGTGTGTGTTTGTGTGTGTGGGTGTGTGTATGTGTGCGTGTGTGTGTGTGTGTGTGTGTGCATGGGTACGCATGCGTATCTGTTGGTGAGAATGTGTGTGCTTCTCGATTGTACCAGTGCAGTGAATGCATGGCACACAGTATATGTACTGTGTTGTAAATAGCTGTGGGCTTTGTAGGTGTGGTGTTTGGTGTTTAGTTTTCGGTCGCCACAGCAAAGTGGCCTGATAAAAATCAGAGGGATTTATCACATTCCAGTATTTGCATTCAGGAACATGGGAGGATGAGGCGGTGGGAGGGAAGGCTCAGTCAAGTGAGGTCATGATCTGCAGTGGAGGCAAAGAAAGAAAGAGGAAGGGGGGAATGGGAGGACAAGAGAGAATTACAGGGCTGACAGAGATGGCCTGCGAAGTGAAGCAGAAGAGATAAAGAGATCAGAGGGCCAGGTGGACAGAGAATGGCCAACACTCTTTGTGTGTGTATGTGTGTGCCAGGCACATGTGCACACACCTGTGTGTGTGTGTGTGTGTGTGTGTGTGTGTGTGTGTGTGTGTGTTTGTGTGCATTAATGTGTGTTTTAACACATCTGTGGGAGGCTGTATCTGAGGATGCTTGGATAATGAGTTAGAGAGAGAAGGAGCATGATTTTGTGTTTATTAGACCAGATAGACACAGAGATTAACAATGTTTATAGAAAATTTTAAAGGCCAAGGGAAATAAATTGTACAAGATCAAGGATATGTGACCTACAGATGATCCTTACATATAAGGGCATTTGGGACAAGAAGGGGGTTGATACATAAGAAAGTCAACTACACTGTGGGGATAAAATGGCATGGCATTACATGGATACAAAAGAGGAAGTTATAGAGACACATCACAGCAAGTAGCATTTTCTTCAAAATGTTACTTTCCTCCAGCATCCTCTAAGAAGCTTGTATTATACACCTGTGTATGTAAATTAGATTAAAATGAAGTCTAGATCATTCATTGACACATTAACAAAGTCACATACCACTGAGGTCTATCTTTTAAACCGTTAAACTAGGAATGATGACTTCTGTACTAAATATCTGAAATGCTTTTACTGCCAAACGAGTCTGGCTTGTCAAGGAGTCTGTCTACCTGTGCTGGCTTCCTTGCTCCTGTTTGGTTTGCCAGCTCAGGTTTAGTCTGCCCTCCAGTGGCTCAGAGTTGCTACTATCAGGATTCTCCTGCGTTTCACGTCATGATGCCATTTTAGGCTGCGACCCTGGAGTTTCCCTCGGTCCTCTGTTGTCTATTCGCCCTGCAAGTTCTTAGTCATTGCATATGTTGTTATTCTTCCTCTAAAAAACATCCTGTGGTTTCAGGTCACTAACTTTTATGGCTGTTGTTTAAAGGTTAAATTTGGGCGAACTTTCTTTGACTCCACACATTTGTAATTCTGCCAAAAGGACAAAAGGGTTGTTTGGAATGTCTCAACATGCATTGTGTTTTTAACACTTCTGGTCATTTAAAACTTGCATGCTTTGTTGGTTTACTCGAACAGTAAAGCTTATTTTCATACTTTCGCTTTTTTTCACTTTCAGAGAGAACACTCCCTTGACACGGAGATTGAGAACCACAGATTCAAGTCTCTCCCATCCATGGGCAACAGAGCAACAGATCTCAGCGCACTAGAGGTATGAGTGACCTCATTTTTTTCTTTTCATTGTAAAAATTCCCTTCGCTTATTCGTGTGTGTGTTCAAACCGTTTGTGCTCAAAGGCTCTGCTAGATTCAGTCTGTGGTTGTTTTCTTCTGTGCTCTGTCACACCCAACTGACATCTCTCTCTCTTCCTGTTTACTTTCTGCAGTTGAAGCCCACTCTTTCGCAGCTCCACGCCGATCTCAAGACCTTCGAGTATCACTTTGACTGGCTGCACCGAGTCTCACGGAAGCATCAACACGCCGCCATACCCAAACTGGTGGAAATCATCGCCCAGATTAAGAACCTTATCAACTCACTTCAACGCCAGGTGAGGCTATTTCCAAAAATCAGCCCCAGGAATTCTCATGAGCTCTTTTTCTCTGACTAGTAATACAACAGCATGAGTAATACAACACCAAGTATGAATTATGATAAGATACATAAAGTAAGTCATAATATGTTGCTGCATCTGTATTGCCCTTTCTTTTCCTGATCTAAGGGATCTCCTGTTTTGTTTTTCTCTGTAGATGGGCAGAATGGATGCCCCCAAGCTTAACCTTCCCTTCCCGTCTCTCCCTCCTCACCCAACCGTCCACTGGGAGGTGGTCCAGTCTTCTTTAGAGCTCCTCCAGCAGTTCCGTCTCTTCTGTGACTGGGCAACAAGGGCATTCCTTACTTTAAAGTCAAAGGTCCCAGCATGATGAGGTCACTGTCACTATCCAGCAACACTATCCACACTTTTGCCAATTGCCTGACTCTGCTGACCCACAGCTCTCTTGGCTCAGATTTCGGTACAACACCTGCACACCAGTGTCATTGTCCATATTATGAATGGCCAACATCCTAGCCATCATCTTTGTTCCATATACACATACATTTACAATATCAGCAGTTGTTTATCAAGCACACTGCTGTAAATTAGAGTTAATTTGAAGTACCACAACCAGAATCACCCAAGTCCTGTGATCTAAACAAGTCTCAGCCAATGGCATGGCTCCATTCTTAAGCCCAGCAGTTGGCCACTGCAGTTGCCTTACTCCTTGTCCTCTCAACACTCTCCTCTTTTCCCTTAAATTTTTGATCATATTTGTTATTTATATTATTATTTATTTATTTATTGTTGTTGTTAGTTATTTATTTGGTGTCATTATTTATTTAATTTTGTGACATGTTGTTTTAAAATACTTAAGGCATTGATTCTCTCCTTAGACATCCTATGTATCTCTTTTCTATGATGTTTTTGCTTCATAGGATAAAACATTCCACGTAGCACTTGTGTATCTTAAACTGTCATAGTAAACTGATTGTACTTAAACATGTTTCAGTGAGGGGGCTGGGGGGAGGGCAGAGGGGTAGCTGTACCCTAAAATGGAATTCTTAGGTTACAATAATCTGCCACTAGATGTAGCAAAGTTGGGAGTTTGATACAGTGCCATGTGTAAAATGTGTAGATAGAGTTGCAAAGCACTGATCTGTTTCATCTTTTTTTTTTTTTTTTTTCTTTGCACAAAATGTATTGGGTTTGCATCAAGGTGCAGTATCATTTCAAGCAACATCAAGTCAAACAGCAAGTCAAACCGAAGCCTTAAAATACTATGTATTGTGATATTGTGATACTATGGTACTGTACAGTGTACATATGTACCAGAATGTAAAATGTTGAATACAATGCAAATGTGTATTATATTGTAGTTTTCTATGATATAATTTCCTGTACTCCTGTACAATTCTATCACTATCATTGTGTCGCAATATCAATATTAATCTGTTTTTAGTATTTTGATACAGTATTTCTTAATTTATTATATTTTTTTCAATATTATTTATTTTCATCGCAAAGAAGCCAGCCGTCTGAAGTTTTTTATACTTTTATACGTAAACTTATTAAAATCTTTATTGCTGCAATCATCTCTGTTGATACTGATCTTTATGTAAGTCCTACAACCTCCATCAGTGAATGTTCTCACACATCTGTGGTATCCCAGGAAATGAGCAGATGAACTGATTTACAACACAAAAATAAATGAATTATCTCAAGCAACTTGAATTTCTGGTGGTATGATCAGTGCATTACAATAGGCTAGACTGCACGTTTACTAATATTACAGCCTATGTGAGATGAAGAGGCCTATTTAAATGTGAACCTTCTCTCAATGCTTCGCAATATAGGCTATTTATATGCCCCCATTACCATAAGTGAATTTCAAAGTGGGACTAGGCCCATGTCCTGTGGCATAATTTGTCAACCACAATAGTGCTGGAACCCTGAAAACTACGCTGTCTACAAGGGTGTTCAAAACTACATTACCTACAAGGCTTTGCGAAAAGTGTAAAAGACGCTTGAGTATTCTGTTTTTGGTCTTTCTTCAGTGCTGGCACAGTCTAATTTCATCTTTAGTTAAGAAGAATGATGATGGGTACATTTTCAACCAAAGTTAAATCATAACATAGCGTAAACTACTATGTTTTTTCCTTCAGAATTGGAAAAGAACGGTATGCCAAACCTATTGACCAATGACACTGGCGAAATGCGGGTTGGGATGGACCAATAACTAAAGCTTTTACTGGGAGGCTACGGCAGGCGGGTGACTGCTGGTTAGTTTGTGCTCGAGATTATTGTTAAGGTTGTATGGAGTAACACTGCGGGTCTCAGTCCTTTTTCAAAACATAGGCAAGATCAGCTATATCATGTAAATAGCATTGGAGAACTATCCTGTGCAATTGTGCACATGCAAACCCCTCATCAGTCGTTCCGACGCATCGGAAATGTAGACGGACGGAGGGTAAATTTTACTCGAGAAGGCCGGTTTACAGTTGGACCCAATCCGCTGGTTTCATGCAGTAATCCACTGATTACCGACTTGAGTTTGTTTCTGGAGGTGAGTGCACACATTTGATAAAGCATTTGGCCTTTGGGAAATGTTATTACCTGACACAACAAGACATGAGCAGACGGATACAGAAAGCAGGGTAGGGAGGAGGGGAAGATACTAGAGAGGAGGAGGGATTTAAAGGGAAAGTGTGTTGATGTTTGGCCGACCCAATTAAATGTTATGAGCCCTGGGTATCAGGGATGCTTTTAGGATTTGTAAATAAACTAATGATTTTTCGGCGTCTCCTGCTAATTTTTCAATGAAATAAAGTCAATAGTTACTGTGCATACAAACATAACACTCACACTTTAATAAAGGCAAAAACACCATTTGTGTGGTATGTGTAACTCATCTCACCCTCCTACTGAGTGTTAGCCATAGATATCAGCAACCAAGTAGAATGTTTAAACCGCATTCATTGCTCACAGGTGAGGTTTATCGCCAAACATCTTCTGATGAAGACTGTGGCAGCCACACATGAAGAACATACCTGAGTCCTAGCTTGGGATGGTCCACCAGGAATGAACCGAATGATGAGAAAGATGGAACCTGATTGTAAAAATTAACAGGTACCCTTTGCACGCGTGTAACCCTTGGCCTCATGAAGATGGCCAATTCGGTGGCCACTCTAGTGGTCCAGACGGAACTCCTCCCGACTCAGTCGTCATCGTCGCTGTCTCCGTTTCCCTCTCTGCTCGCTCGCGGCGAAGATGTGGAGGAGGACGGTGAGAGATCAGAGGAGAAGACGGCCAGTGAGGTGGTGCTCACTGGTATGGAGATGGTGACGTCAACTTCGTCTCCAGTGACGTCTGCACCCCCGAATCCTGAACACCCATTTCAGTGCCTGGATTGTGGAAAGAGCTTCAAATGGTCATCCAGACTAGCCCACCATCAGCGCAGCCACAACAACGAGAGGCCCTACCGCTGCAACCTCTGCCCAAAGGCCTTCAAGGGTTCCTCTGCGCTGCTCTACCACCAAAGGTGAGGCCATAGGCTGCTTCATGATTTGCATTTCATCTCAAACCTAAGGGAAACACATGCATGCATAGGGTATCTCTCTTATTACTTAAGACACACCATGTGCATCACCCCATCAACCCATGGTTGGAAGCATTATGGTTATGGTTAAGGTATTTAGCAGACGCTTTTGTCCAAGACGACTTGCAAAACATTGGATGATCAATGAATGAATGAATGGTAATATCAATAATTATTAATAATTCCAAATAGCAGAACTTAACAAACTTATAAAGTATGCAACATACAGAATAACTAATTAAGCAGATGATGTTGAACAGCAGTATGTAGAGTTAGATGTGTCCTCTTTGGCTGATCAAAGACCATACGTGCCACATTATGAATCATCTGCAATGGTCTGGCAACACAGGCAGGCAGGCCCATTCAAATTGAATTGCAATATCTAGTTTCAAAACAACCAGGGTCCACACAAGAAGTTGTGTAGCATATTGTGTAAGATAGGATTTGATCTTCCAAAAATTATCAAGTCAAAACCGACAAGAGCTCGAGACAGAAGGTACATGCTCAAAGAAATGTAGTTGGTCATCAGTTATAACACCCTAGTTTTGATCAATTATAACAGCCTAGTTTTGTGAAGTTTTAGTTGGAGTCAATGAAGATGAACCAAGCTGAATGTTAATATTTTATGCGATAGCTTGATTGGCTGGGAATACCAGGAGCTCCGTTTTTGAAAGATTGAGCTGAAGGTGCCGATCCCTTATCCAAATTGAAATATCAGTGAAGCATGCAGAAATATTGTGGAATCGGCGAGCCGTGATCGGAGAACCCATGGGAACTGATGGTCTTACCTAAGGAAGTGGTGTAGATACAAATTAAGAGGGGGTCCCAGTACCGATCCCTGAGGTACATCAGTGGAGGTGATGAGATTTTGATACTTGTCCCTGCCAAGAAACACTGAATGAACATCCACTGAGGTACACAAATAAAAGAGCAGTTTCAGGATATCAGACTGGCTTGAAGGCAGTCTTTTCAAGAATGTTGAGACAGGTCTATTATTCTTCACATCGGATAGTTTAGATGAAACTTTCTTAACCAAAGGATTAACCCGAGCCTGTTTGAAGGGTGTAGGAAACTTTCCCGAACTGCGTGAAGTATTGACTACATGTTTGATAGCGGGTACAATTGTAGGCGAGATAGACTGGAGAAGGGTGGTTGGAATGGAGACCAGAGGACATGTTGTGGGTTGACTCATAAAGACGTATTTTTCATTGAGAGGGAAGAAGGAATTCAAAGATTGCCAGACAGGGTAAAACCATTTAGGAAGAAGTTTCCTACTATCAGTGGCATTGTCAACCTTTTCTTGGTAGAATACCTTTTTAGAAGCTGTGACAGATACAAGTTAAATAAAGTAAATACAATGTATGTAACGTTGTAGATGTTAAGGTGAATAGCTTATCCTTTAAATTCCATGTGTGTGTAACTGGTCCTAACCAGGCTTTCTCCATTATAAACCCCAAGTATTATCGATGTTGTACTTCAGTACTTACTTTGAAGGAAGGTTACTTAGAGATATGACCTCTGCCCTCAGTTGCATGTTTTTGAAGATTCTTTGACAAAGATTTAGTGTTGGATAGAAGAAGACCTGATCTTTTGCCTTAGAGTTGTTGAGGTCACTGGTGTCCTCAACACAGCTGAATATTTCTTCTGCATTAGTCACAGACAGGGTGTTGTTTCTCAGTTTATAATTTTTGAAAGCTTTATGACTTTGTGCTGTAGAAGTTCAATTACCGGTCAGTCTAATGGTACAAACTGTTGCTACCTTAGGTCACACTCTGGTGAGAAGCCTTATAAGTGTGAAGACTGTGGCAAAGCCTTCAAACGCTCTTCCCTGCTCCAGGTGAGTCATACCACTTAGTGTTATGGAACTGCAGCATATTTTCTCTTTCATACAGCATCATGTTTATATAGGTCATGGGTCAAAAGAATTGGCTAAGTAAATGGAAATGTTTACATACCTCAGGGTACCTCCTGAACCCAACAGCTAATTGCAGGCTGGAGTGGTTACACCCTAGACCGTAGCAAACAACTGCCATGTAATTAGCACTGGCCCCAGGAAAAATCCACTTTCCTTCAAGTACCAGCAATAGATATTGTGTTACTAGTATGTAATATTGTAAAACTAATTATGGCACTCTATAGACTGCTGTTAGACATGGTTTCAGGGCAAATGTGGTCATTCATTTGCAGGTTCACCGCAGCGTTCACACAGGACTCCGTACCTTCCAGTGCCCCTACTGCCCCCTCACCTTCAAATGGAGCTCCCACTACCAGTACCACCTGCGCCAGCACACTGGCGAGTGCCCCTACCCTTGTGACAGCTGCCCCAAGGCCTTCAAAAACTCCAGTAGCCTGCGTAGACACAAGAATGTGCATCTGGGTCTCAAACCTTACGTCTGCGCCGTGTGCACCAAAGCCTTCACACAGTCCACCAACCTGCGGCAGCACATGCGCATACACACTGGTGAGCGGCCCTACGTCTGCAACAAATGCGGCCGCAGCTTCACACACTCGTCCAATCTGGCGCTGCATCGCAACTCGCATCTCGATGACAAGAGCAAGACTGGAGGAGCTGAGGGAAAGGAGGTGGCCTTGGAGGGGACTGCGGGGGCTGTAGTACAGGGGACTACAGCCACAGAGGAGTTGAGTGCTGTGGGGGTCGGGATCCAAGACATGGTGGGCTTTGTGAGTCAGCAAGCTGGGCTAGGCGTTGGTGAAGTGTACCTCACCCATCACACCTCATCGGGTTCTACTACCCAGACCATGCTGACGCTGACGCCCACCACGGTGGCGTCGGCTGTGGAGCACGTGCACATGACCACAGACACAGGTGCCAGTGTGCTGCTTTACAGTTGTGGCAGCTGCAACCAGACCTTCACCTCACAGGGGGACCTAGAGGAGCACCAGACCCTCCACCTGGGGTCCCTGGGGCCTGGATCTACAGTAGGGCCAGGGAACGGAGAAGCATCGGGGGCCGAGGCAGCCAACGTCGGCCTGGTCGGGGCTGGACCCCTCTTGGCAGATTTTGAGGAGGTGGTGGAGACAACCACGGCTGCAGAGACTGGGCAGGGAGGAGTTGGTGGACAAAATGGTCAGGCAGAGTATGATCTCCTCCAGGGCTTCACTACGGTACCACAGTTGCCCTCTGATGCCAGTGTACCCACAGACACAACAGGGGGAGCTGCAACTGTCTCCAATGTCTGCACCTACTGCGGGAAAAGCTTCAAGACCAGCAGTGGGCTAACCAGGCATGTGACACAGGTAAGATTGATCAGGCTGCAAAAGGAGGAGAAATCAGCTGCACAGGCTATAGCATATATAGATCTATGATATTTGAATTTGTGTTACAAAAGCTAAAACTTATTACACACATTTTAATACATTACAATTTTATATAATGTTCTTTTAAAGTATAATTATCAGTTCTTTACCTCTGTTTCCTGATATAAACATTTGTTTTAAAAAAAATCTCCTTTTGCCCATTTGCTGTGCCCATCACTGTCTCATCGCGCTGTCACTTTGTCCCTCTCTCTCAGACCCACTCTCGCTCTCAGTTCAACTGCTCTGCGTGCGACCGCTCCTTCCCTCTCCTCTCCTCCCTCTTGACCCACCAGTACTCACACACGCCAGAGCAGCGCCTCCTGGCTGAGGCCGAGGCCGAAATTGTCTGCCCCCCTTCTCTCTCCCTGCCCCTGCCGTCCTCCCCCACCGCCAAAGGAAGGGAGGGTGAGGAAGGGGAGAGAGAGATCCACGTCAGCCTCATCGCTGTCACGGAGGAGGACTCGGCTAAGCCTGCGACGAGAGGGGCGGGGAAAGGAGGCCGGAGAGGGGGAATCAGCAAGACCGTTGGCAACGGTGGTGAGAGAACTTCAGATTTTAGATAACATTATGACTTGCATTGTGGTTAAGGGCTGTGGGAAATCAAAGTATTGTAACTGGGGCGTACTGAAATGTCGTTGGTTATGACACTACAAACTTTGTTAGGCACAATGGGTAAAAAGACCACACCTGGCAATTTGGTTCATTTCATGCAACTCCACAGGTTCAGTTTAAAGGTTTTTCAGAGGTCTAATTTAACAACCTAGTTATGCACCTTGTGCATAAATGCCACATATGTCTCTCACTGGATCCTAAAGGGCAGTGCTATTAAGGCAATGTGGTGTTCCTGCAACATGAGGGAAAAATTATGCTTTTAGGTTTAGGTTCTCAATAGTCCAACATCTCCCTTATGGTGTCCGTTTGTCTTTGTTTTCCAGATCGTCCATACCGCTGCTCAGAATGCGGGAAGTCCTTTAAGGGCTCCTCTGGTCTTCGCTACCACATGCGTGACCACACGGGAGAGAGGCCCTACCGCTGCACTGAATGTGGAAAGAGCTTCAAGAGGTCCTCGCTGCTCTCCATCCATCAGAGAGTGAGTACCATCACCTTTGTGGTCCAATAAAGTTTTAAGTGTTTTTTAATGTGAACGTTCTGGCCATAGATGAACCTTGTTGCTATGATTTGGTAGGAAATATTAAACCTGTACGATATGTGTATTTGTATGAAGCCCAATGCCTAACCCTTATCTTGCCCTCAATAGGTCCATACTGGTGTGCGTGCCTTCCAGTGCCCCTACTGCCCCCTCACCTTCAAATGGAGCTCCCACTACCAGTACCACCTGCGCCAGCATACTGGGGAGCGGCCCTATGTGTGCCAGGAATGCGGCAAGTCCTTCAAGAACACCAGCTGCCTGCGGCGCCACAGCCAGCTGCACTCGGGCCTGAGGCCGCACTCCTGCACCGTCTGCGGCAAGGCCTTCTCACAGACGTCCAACCTGAAGCAGCACGAGCGAACACACTCAGGTGAGAGGCCCTTTCAGTGCGGCCAGTGCCACAAGAGCTTCACGCACTCGTCCAACCTGCAGCTGCACTTGCGCACGCACTCCTCGCGCAAGGATTTCAAGTGCCCGCACTGCGGCAAGGAGTTTGTCATGCACTCCTACCTGCAGAGGCACCTCAGGACCCATGCGAGTGGTGGCGTAGGAGGAGTTGCTAAGGAGGGGGCAAAGGTCACCAAGGGAGGAGGTGCCAGCGGGACTATGGGAGGCCCACCCCAGACCTTGAGTCTGAGCATGAACACCCCGGGAGGCCTCAGTTCTCTGTTCCCGGACAGCTCAGGGAACTCCACGCTGCTGCTCTCGCCATCGAACTTGGACATCCCTCTCAACACCTCGCAAAATTACTTCATGATCCAGACGCCTTCAGGGCTGCAGCTCATCCCTCTTTCTAACCCTACGCCCACACAGCCTCCACCTCCTCCTCCACCCCCACCTCCTCCACAGCCACAATCCCAGAACTATCTGCTTCTGCAGTGCCAGGGAACAAACGGAAGCCAACCCAGCCTCATCCTCGTCCCCACATCATCTAATCCTGTATCCGCAGAGCCACAGCCTCTTCCTGTGGTGCAGACCATCCCAGCGCTGCAGTCGGTTCTGGGGCAAGCCCAAACCCAGATCACCCAGTTTCAGACTGTTCAGACCCAACCTCGCTACATCGTAACCAACACCAACAGCACCAACACCCAGGTTGTCACGACTGCACCCTGCAACTCCACTCTAACAAGGCCCATTTTGGGGAAGCTCACCAGCACCAAAACTGGCAGGAGTAGAAGGGGTCGAAAACCCAAAGCCGCATCCCAGAAACCCGGTCTGGCAGCTCCCACAGTCTCTCAGTCAGCAGCTGTGTCAGCAGCCGTCACCAAGCTCAGTACTACTGTTAGCACGCCGATAGCCAGCAGCATGTTGTCTCAGCCACCAGCTTGTGCCAATCAGGCTGCCCCTACCAGCACCTCTGCCCCCATAGTGGTGAAGGTCGAACCCAAAATGCAACCTGAACATTCGATGACCCTGGGTGGTCACCTCTCAGAGCCCTCTGCTGCTTGGACAGACCAGACTACACCTGCAGAAGACAAGTCTTCAGATCCGTTGCCAGAGGAGAGGTTCGTCCTGTGCTTCGAAAAGGACGGAAAGAAGGAGGAGAGGGAAATAGGTGTGGATGCAGGTGGGGATGGGGGACGGTCCTACGTGTTACAGTTTGAAGGTGGGGCAGAGCGCGACGGAGGCGAGCGTGAGGGTGGAGGGAGACGGGAGGAGTCATACGTGCTCCACTTCCAGGCAGATGGAGAGAGGGAGGGAGACGGAGGAAAGGAGCAGGATGGGATGGTGTCCTTAAACTTCCAGGATTGGGGATCAGAGAGGCAAGCCGAGAGAACATCTGGCTTAGAGGAAGGTGTCGAAGGGGAGGGTGAGTCATTCATCCTCCATTTCCAAGCCGCTGACGCCCACGAAGAAGGGGCACAGCCAGGTGCAGGATACCCTGAAGCCCAGGGCAATGGCTTAGGTCTTTCCTGTCCACCTGCTCAGGCCTTGGTTCCACTTGGTGGGCAGGAGATGGTCTTTCAGTTGGAGGATGAGGCCAAAATGGTAGGAGGTTCAGGGTCCGGAGACAATGTCCAGATGATTGCACTGATTGAGGGAGAGGGGGCCAGTTCTAGACAGGGTGGTGCTTTCGGCCCAGTTGAGGGGACCGTGGGGGAAAGCAGGGAACAGATGGAGGGGATCTTTCAGTTGGAGGGAGGGGAGGGCATCGTCATTATCGAAGTGAGCACGAGCAGTCTCAGAGAGGGAGGGATGGAGGAAGGAGGAGGAGGGGTGACATTAGAAAGGATCGACGGAAAAGAAATGAGTGATATTCGGGAGGTTACGGTCGGGGTCATGTCGGAGGCTGAGGGCCACGGACAGAAAAATGCGGATAATGAGGACTAAACGGCGGCCAAGAGCAGCACTATCAGGAGTGATGACTGAACTCTGGATTTTTTTGTTAAATCCCTAAACCTTCTTTCATATCTAACAAGTATGCCTTATAGCTTGGATCACACCTCTCTCTTTCTTTATGACTCGCACACAACAAATTCAGACTGCACAAAGTAGTTAGTGTGTGTCAGCAGGGTATTTACTGGTGTGAAAAAGTGACTGGGGCTCACTTGGAACCTTGGGGCAGCTCTTGCACACACAGAAGTGGAAATCACCTCTGTGGAATAAAACTCTTACCAACACAAATGAAGGAAATGCTTGGTGCTTGCTTGCATTGAGTGGATGCTGTGAAGACAGCAGATGAGATAAAGACAATTGGTTTGAGGAAATGCGGCAAGTTTTAATTATGCTGTCATGTTGACAGTGTGTATAAAATAACCATGAATTTTGTGAATATGTCTCTTAAATTTGCTTGTTTCACCATAAATATTGATACTAGAACATAGTAATGTAATAAATTATACAGTTGATAAAATTGTGTCTGTGTCAGTGTATACATAAAGTTTGTGGAACTTTAATTGTGTATGTGTTTGAGACTGAGACCCAATGCTAAAACAGTCTTGGAAATCTTTGTTATTAATGTTGAGTACATTAGCTATTAATATTGTTTATTTTACGTTGAGTACATGAGCGCATTCTGGGGGGCAAGAGGGTGACACGGTTGGTCCAAAAACAAGAAGAGATGGATATATAAGGAATATATAGAACAGACGACAAACACATTCTGCCCTTTAAACTCTATACACCATGATAAATATGAATGTGTTTTGCTCTCCTAAAAACACCCACAGAGAGTCCAGCTCATTAATGTTTGCGGTATGGTGTTACAACCTCAGGAGCTTAAAACATAAAGCCTTATCTCAAACCATTTTGGGCATGTTTCCCAGACAGGGATTTGAATAGCATGCCGAATGGACACTCCACTGAAGGCAAAAAAATGATGTTTTCAAGGGGAAAAGCTCAGAGCCGCTTACATTTTGTTGACCAGCTCCTTTGACCTGAATCAAAATAGCAAGAGGTGGAAATTTTCATTAGTGAGATAAATGTGTGGTGAGTACAGACCTGGATCTTATTTAGATTTAATCACGCAACACAAGTCCTTACGGTTGTTTTACTTCAGTACAAATGGCTTGATGCAAATTCCCCACATTGATTTGATGATGTGGCTTGGCGACACCTCAAAGGATGGACCGGTGAGTGACCGGTAATAGAAAGCACCAGAGACTTCTCGCTCATCAGCCATACTGACAAAAACTAAAATCTCCTCACAGTGAACTCCAAACTAAACGTTAAAATTATGAATCACTTATTCCTCTTGTACTTAACAGGAACACAAATGTGTGAAAGAATATGGGTTATCTACATCTTATTTGTCATATGTTTTTGTTTAGTTGCCCTTTCAGTCTTAAATCCTTGTAAATTATGAATAATAACAGCAACTTGCCACTGGACTTCATTCGAATGACTCGAGCTATTTGTGAACGTATGTCAATACAGGGCCCTTGTGCTTGTTCATCCGAGCATTACTTCCTTCCCTGGTGAATCCTCCAACCTTTCTATGATGTTGTCTTCCTCCATCATATGCATACCTCAAGGTCTGAAGAAATGTTATCAGCTTGTGACTCTTCTTCCACCTCTGCTACCACAGAGTTTAGGGCTGTTTGGTTGGTCTGATTCTTTGTAAATTGTTTGGGAATATCCACGTGGCTATATTACCATAGATGTTGCTGCTACATGCTGTCAACCCCTCATCAGCTGTTGGGGTCAATTCTCTCCAGTCAAGCTATCATATTACTCACATCAAGGTATCATATTATTAACAGTGTTCATTAGCTGAACAAGACAAGTCATAATAATAACTAAGACATGATGTGAAGTTCCCTGTGCAGCTATTTAGGGTAGCACACAGAAAGGCCAGATCTCTCTACCTCTCATGCTTATCCTTGTACCAAACGAAAGGTAGGTAAAGGGATTATTTATCACGTCTCACCATGAAATTGAAGTAATAGTTAAACTGTTAGCAAATATATTTATTGATGAATGAGGAGAATGTAAAAGATTCTGAAAGCAATTTGTTATCTTGGAACATTTCATACTTTTGCAATACTATGTGTAACCTCACCTAGGTCACTATTCCCCTGTGTTCCGGTTCTTACTTCCAAAGGAATGAAATGAGTGGAGGAGACTGTGTACCACAATAAATATATCTTTAATAAGTAAGTGATGGTTTATGTACACAAGGCAGACAGTGTAAATGAGACTAGACAAATGCCTATAATTGATAATGACGGTATGGTATTCACTGATAATCCAAATCATAAAAGGAAAGAAGTACAGCCCTGTTCAGGGCAGACATTTAAGGGCGAGGGTAAGAGTAGGTCAGTCGCGGCTAAAGCCCACCCTAGAGGTAAGACTAACTAAAGGGTTTGTATCAAGTAGCCAATCTTGATACTAGACCACTACACACCACACCAACGGCAAGTCACAATGGCTATCCACTACACCACAAATCACACACTTCCCACTACGGCCCCTAGTAGCGGGCGTTGCACAGCACACACAAGTTGCAAGCGGATAAGGACTCCCCTCTATGATAGCCCCAGCTACGACTGACCCAAAGGAATAAAACAGAAAGAAAATAAAACTCGCCAAGACAACAACCAAGTAAACGGAAGGTGGTTTTACAGCAACACTATGCAGGCTAGTAGCTCAATTCAAGTGCTTGTCTCATCATAAATTAGCTATGGGAAAAACAGTGATATACAGTGTTCCTAGAACCAAAGGACAAAGAGCTATAATCATTATACACAGTAAATATTCAAATCACAATTCATTGTAGCCATTTCACAATTCATTGTACACAGTACACATTCAATTCACAATTCATTAAAAACAATTCATTATATACAGTAAACATTGAGCCATTTAATATAAAGACTGGTTCTTTTAAAATGTATCCCAAATACCTCATAAAGTCCCGCATGCGATGTTAAGACGCCAGTGTTCCAAATGCGTTGTAGGTGTGAAAACTACAAACAAACGAAGTTGCTAATTAGATATATTGCAACGCGTCTCATGCCACGGCATACACAACAGTGCAAACAATGAGTTACCTGTTCGTCTGTTAGAGGCAACACTTCACAATCCTACTGGCGTTATATTCCAACGAACAAGCAGATCCGTATTGTGCTTAATATTCACCGCCGACAGAGCCAAACCAAACATGCTGCGTTTGCCGCGTGAATGGCATTTAAAACAAATAGGAAGTGCGGGTCACTGTGAGCTACCGTGTAACGTCACGTCACGTGCACCAGGCACAATCAGGTGACGGGCTGTACACCTGCTAAGGGCAACCCCTTCCACCCGTCACATATTCCCCCTACTTTAAAAGGCCACCGTCCCGGTGCCTGTTAATCCCAAGGCCTATAATAGCAGTTTGGAGAGACATAAGAAATGGAGTGTTGTTGAGTCTCCAGCTGTTGGGTGGCAGACCGAGGCAACCGAAAGGGGTTTGAGTGCTGGCCAGCTTGTGTTCGCCTCGGCCGTCTTGATGGGTCTTCCTGAGGGCTGCTTGGACCTTGGGAACGTTCCTGTTCCTGTTCCGTGTTGGGGAGGGTCCAGTTTGCACCAATGTCTACCTCTGGCGGGGTTTGGTTCTCTTGAGTGCCATCTGTTTGGGACCGGAAGGTGAGTGTTTGTGGCTGGTTCCAAGTCCCGGCATGCTCTGGTATATCCTTGGGTATGGCCTCGGATTGTGGATGAGGTAGCAAGTGGATCCATACTGCCTCCTCTTCCTCGTCACTACCTGGACTTCTACTCCCCTCATTACTCATGTCACTTACTAGCTGGTCTGAGGGCGCTTGGATTGACTGTGGGGCCTGGGAGGGCAACACCCTCAGCTCTGAGCGGTGGATGTTTTTGTCTGGGCCCCGTCCATCTTCCGGGGTGATGTGATAGACCAATCCCTTTTCATCAAAGCATTTCACCACCTTATATACCTTGGGATCCCAATGATCTTGTATTTTGTGTCGGCCCTGTGGATGGCTTTTTCTGTACACTCTTGTGCCTTCTGTGAGAAGAGGTGGGGGTAACCCAGGTCGTTCTCGTGATGCAGCTGCTGCGTCCAGATGGTTCTTGGCACTAGTGTACACCTCCGCCAAATTTTCTGCATGGGTGGTGACCCAGTCTTCAGGATGAACACTTGTTGGGTCTTCTCCCACTAGGCCCAACAGGAAGTCCACAGGCAGTTGAGGTTTCTGCCCAAACATTAAGTGATACGGCGAGTAGCCGGTGGACTGGTGGACTGAGGTATTGTAAGCGAACAATAGGTGTGGGAGTGCTTTAGGCCATCTTCTTTTCTTCTCTGGAGGGAGAGTCCGCAAGAGGTCATGGAGTGTTCTGTTGAAGCGCTCACACTGCCCGTTTCCTTGAGGATGGTATGGGGTGGTCCTGCTTTTTTGTATTCCATACAATTTACACAGCCGTTTCAGTAGTTCCCCTTCAAAAGATCGGCCTTGGTCAGAATGAATCCGTTTGGGCACCCCAAAGGAATAAAACCACCTCTCTGTGAGCATATGGGCTACTGTCTCTGCCCGCTGATTGGTGGTGGGATAGGCTTGCGTAAATTTTGAAAAAACGTCAGTTACAATGAGGACATTCTCATAGCCATCACTTGCTCTGTCCATCAAAGTGAAGTCAATTGCTATGATCTCCAGAGGCCTAGAGGCTAAGAGATGACCGGAGAAGGTGCGAAGAGTTGGAATCACTCCCTTGGCCAAAACACAACGGTCGCACTGCTTACACCACTGTTCAATATCGTGGCGCATCTTCGGCCAGTAACAGCGCTGTCGCACCAACTCGGTCGTTCTCTCTACCCCTTGGTGGCCATGGTCGTCGTGCAGGCTTGTTAATACCTCTTTATGCAATGCTGTTGGCAGTAATAACTGCAGCTTCACTTCCCGTGCTGGTGGCATTTGGACTTCTCGGTACAAGATGCCGTCCTTCTCTCGTATCCGGCGCCATTGTCGGGCCAATTCCAGTACTAATCCTGCCTCCTTGGCCCTTTCCTGTCGCGTTGGTGGCTGTGCTCTCCTCCAGTAGGCCCGGAAAGTCCCTATTACTGGATCTTTGGCCTGTAGCGTTCTTAGATCAGCTGGTTGACGAATGGGGACAGCATCTATTGTTGAGGCCACTGCTACTGGTCCGTGCTGTTTCGTCATTCCTATAGAGGGAGTTATTCCTGAGGGGACAGCAATGCCCGAAGCCACAGCTGTGATAAACTGTGGGCTTAGGTCAGGGGTCTTACGGGATAGAGCATCTGCATTTCGATTGGCTGTTCCAGGACGATATTTTAGTTCAAAATCGAACGCAGCCAATTGAGAGGCCCATCGCTGCTCCACTGCAGCCAATTTCGCTGTTTGCAGATGGCTGAGTGGGTTATTATCCGTGTAGACCACAAATTTGGCTCCAAGTAAGTACTCACGGAAGCGCTCCGTCACTGCCCACTTTAGGGCCACAAACTCCAGCTTCATTGAACTGTAGTTGGACATGTTCTTTTCAGACGGCCGTAGAGCCCTGCTTGCGAATGCGACTGGTCTTCTTGTTCCCTCCACCTCCTGTGACAACACAGCGCCTAGGCCATGATGACTGGCGTCAATTTCAAGCACAAAGGGCTGGGAAAAATCTGCATATTTTAACACAGGGGCATTAGCCAGTTCTTGTTTTAGGGCCTGGAAGGCACACTCGCAGTGGTTGTCCCAATGGCCCCCCAACTTGGCATTGGAACCCCTCACAGCCTTCTTGCTCTTCCCCTGAACCTCTGCCACCAGCTGATGCAATGGGCCGGCATGCCTTGTGAACCCTTCCACAAAGCGTCGGTAATAGGAGGCAAAGCCAAGGAAGGAGCGAAGCTCAGTGAGTGTGTCAGGGCGCTTCCATTCTAGCACAGTCTGTATCTTTTGAGGGTCGGTCGCAACGCCATTCGCTGATATTACATGACCTAGGTACTTTACTTCAGCCTTAAAGAAATTACATTTATTCAGTTTCAGCTTCAGGTTATGATCTTGGAGGCGCTTGAGGACCAGTTCTAACCGTTGCAGGTGCTGGTGGAAGGAGGATGAAAATATAATTATATCATCCAAGTACAGTAGCAACGAATCAAAACTCTGATCACCAAAAATGCGTTCCATTAACCTTTGGAACGTACTGGGTGCGTTGCAGAGCCCGAAGGGCATACGATTGAATTCGAAGAGGCCAAACGGGGTGCAAAACGCAGTTTTGTCTTTATCCTTCTCTGCCATGGGGACTTGGTTGTAGCCTGAAGCTAAGTCAAGAGTTGAGAACAGCTTTGCCCCTGTAAGTGCGTCCAAAGATTCTTCAATTCTTGGGAGAGGGAAGGCATCCTTCCTAGTCTTTGAATTAAGCTGCCTATAGTCTACACAGAGACGAATTGTTCCATCCTTTTTTTGGACTACCACAATCGGGGAAGCGTATGGGCTGCAACTCAGTCGGGCTACACCTTTGTCAACCAACTCTTGGATATGGGCCTTAACTAGAGCAAACTGTGACGGGGGCAGGCGGCGATAACGTTGGCGCACTGGAGCATCATCCAACAGTGGAATTTCATGCTGGACAAGAGTTGTGCATCCTAAGTCACCATCATGTTGACTGAACACCAGATGATACTTCTCTAGCAGGGCCCTTACTTCCAGTTGCTCACCAGGGGAAAGGTCCGGCCACTGTAAACTAGACAACTCAGATGGGGTCCTATTGCCTGCCTCGGCTGACTGGATGACTGCCACCTGGTCATTCTCAGGGCTATGCAGAAGGGGAGGGTCCACTACATGAAGGGTTCCCAGCACAGTGCGGGGGTAGAGCCACTGGTCCTCCACCCCAACATTGACTACTGGGATATTAACCTTTCCCCGCATAATGGGCAAAAGTGCAGAAGAGATGAGAAGGTTAGCTGGTAAGCTACCTTGGCCATAGGGCAAAGGTTCCAGAAAGGCAGATGTAAAGGGGCCTACATTAAGAGAACAATTGGCTGGAACAAATTGAAGGCATCCAGCTGGTATACGGAGGGGGGGGCCTGGCGGAGCTGTGGCTTGACCAATGCACCCGTCTCTAGAGATGCGTTCTAGACTTTGACATTCGGAAAGTGCTCGCTTCCACCCTCTACCTGCAGCTTGCACGGGAGGATGTTGAAACATGTCCTGGCCATGTTCGCGAAAAAGTTCATGATAACAGCAGCGAATGGCATTCATCCCGAGCAGGCCGGGTACAGACCTTTTCTGTTGGTTTGTAACGGGGTCGAGGGCGTCTTTGACAACTAGTACTCCAATCTTCGGCAGCACCTTACCCAAGACTTCCAGGTCAAGCTCGAGATAGCCCAGGTATGGGATGGCCAGCCCATTGGCTGCTTTGAGTTGAAGCCAATCACATGCCTGCATTTCTTTTCTAATGTGGGGCTGTACAAACTGACGGAAAAAACGTTCAGTCACAGTCGTCACCATAGAGCCTGTGTCTAAAAGGCAACGCGTGGTCACACCCTCAAGACGTACATCAATAATGGGGCAGTTTCCAATAAGGTGTGAAGTGGATGGATACGGAGCCATATGTTCTGCTGAGCCCAGCAAAACCCCTCCTGGTGCCTGGCTCCTAACACCGGAGGGCGCTAGTTTTCCTGCGGCAGTACACCACTGGCTGCAACCATGGCCTGTCTCCCACTCATTACATCACTCTGAGACACCGGCCCTGGCTCTGCTGGAAACGCCGCCCTACACACTCTGGCTATGTGGCCTGCTCTATTGCAACGCATACAGATAGGTTTGCCATCTGCCTGATACCTGTAGGATCTAGGGCGAGGAGCTGACGGCTGGTGAGTGGAACTAGAGGAATCACGTGATTGCCCTAATTGGCTCAAAATAGCATCAAGCTGGGCCTGCTGCTTACGAAAGCATTCCTTAAGCTCAACAAGTTCAGAACTAGGTCCGACTGTAACAGCGCTTGTATTGGCACCATGTGAGTTACAGGAATGAGCACGGGCACGAGATGGCTGTGTACGCCTACTGAGCCAATCCATAGCTTCACTGCGTATATCTCGAAAAGTAAACCTGGGGTTGGCGGAGATTTTGTCTAACAAGTCACCTTGAAGCTTATCATCTCGGAGACCTTCAACAAACTGGTCGCGCAAAATGCGGTCGGCCGATTCAAGGTCGTCATCCCTATCCTTGATCTGCTCCATTAGCTCCATCAAAGCATGTGAATATTCCCTAACTGATTCACTTTCGAGTTGTCGGCGGTGATAAAACTGGCGGTACAAGGTATTACGGGACTTAGAGCAGCGAAACATTTTCTTTAAGACGTCAAAAATTAGTTCTGGGTTGTTTCTATCGGGACTAAATTTTATTTCCCTCTTGGCCTCCCCATCCAACAAGTCATACAAATACAAGGCCTGTTCTAATAAAGGCATCGGACGGGCGGTCAATGACCTACGTGCCTCCTCAATCCAGTCCTCTACTGAAATATTATCTACTGCCATCTTTCCAGAAAATCTGGGACATTTTCTCTCCCGTGGCACACACACCAAGCGTTCAAGAGGTGTTGGCCTTGCTGCAACACCATCAGGGCGTGAAGAAGGGGCTGGCTCCTCTGTAGCTTGGGTATCGCAAAGCCGCTGATTATCAGCTTGGAGCTGTTTTACCAACTCGGCCAAAGACCTAACCTGCTCCTCCAGGTTTTCCACAGATGACATACTGAAGGAGAGCTTGATACGCTTGAGTTCGATGGCACACCCTCCTTACTGCAACCACTGTTTTTCCCACCTAGCAATAGCCTTAGAACTAACCACCTTCCAAAAGAAAAACAAACAAACCTTTCAGTCAGTTAACTAATACACAGTCTCCAACCCTGCTCGCAGCGCCAAAATGTAACCTCACCTAGGTCACTATTCCCCTGTGTTCCGGTTCTTACTTCCAAAGGAATGAAATGAGTGGAGGAGACTGTGTACCACAATAAATATATCTTTAATAAGTAAGTGATGGTTTATGTACACAAGGCAGACAGTGTAAATGAGACTAGACAAATGCCTATAATTGATAATGACGGTATGGTATTCACTGATAATCCAAATCATAAAAGGAAAGAAGTACAGCCCTGTTCAGGGCAGACATTTAAGGGCGAGGGTAAGAGTAGGTCAGTCGCGGCTAAAGCCCACCCTAGAGGTAAGACTAACTAAAGGGTTTGTATCAAGTAGCCAATCTTGATACTAGACCACTACACACCACACCAACGGCAAGTCACAATGGCTATCCACTACACCACAAATCACACACTTCCCACTACGGCCCCTAGTAGCGGGCGTTGCACAGCACACACAAGTTGCAAGCGGATAAGGACTCCCCTCTATGATAGCCCCAGCTACGACTGACCCAAAGGAATAAAACAGAAAGAAAATAAAACTCGCCAAGACAACAACCAAGTAAACGGAAGGTGGTTTTACAGCAACACTATGCAGGCTAGTAGCTCAATTCAAGTGCTTGTCTCATCATAAATTAGCTATGGGAAAAACAGTGATATACAGTGTTCCTAGAACCAAAGGACAAAGAGCTATAATCATTATACACAGTAAATATTCAAATCACAATTCATTGTAGCCATTTCACAATTCATTGTACACAGTACACATTCAATTCACAATTCATTAAAAACAATTCATTATATACAGTAAACATTGAGCCATTTAATATAAAGACTGGTTCTTTTAAAATGTATCCCAAATACCTCATAAAGTCCCGCATGCGATGTTAAGACGCCAGTGTTCCAAATGCGTTGTAGGTGTGAAAACTACAAACAAACGAAGTTGCTAATTAGATATATTGCAACGCGTCTCATGCCACGGCATACACAACAGTGCAAACAATGAGTTACCTGTTCGTCTGTTAGAGGCAACACTTCACAATCCTACTGGCGTTATATTCCAACGAACAAGCAGATCCGTATTGTGCTTAATATTCACCGCCGACAGAGCCAAACCAAACATGCTGCGTTTGCCGCGTGAATGGCATTTAAAACAAATAGGAAGTGCGGGTCACTGTGAGCTACCGTGTAACGTCACGTCACGTGCACCAGGCACAATCAGGTGACGGGCTGTACACCTGCTAAGGGCAACCCCTTCCACCCGTCACATATGGAATACATTTATTTGCACCACTAAATAAGGCCCTAAATCTATTGGAAACCTCAGCTAAGAGCCGCTCTTGGAATATTTTCATGGGAAGAGGAGCAGGGGCCCTATGCATGTACTTCACACTCTTATTTAAACACCTCCTAAAACACAAAGCTTTCAGAGCCTGAAAACAACAGAGTATTCTGGTGAGTAGTGGTAGTTAATGACTACAACGCAAGGAACAGGTCAGTTTGTTAGAGGGAGTGAGCACTGGTAATACACTTGTAATGCGTCATGAATCTCCAATCATATTCAAAATGTGTGCTTTCTTTTCACAGCATTAACCTAAGAAAATGTCACAATAAAAACATCTCAAAGACCGATTCTTCAGGTTAGTCTTGGATACTTCAGAGGTGAACCCAATAGGGCTTGATGAATGAATTAGGCTCTCCATGTTAATAGTTTAATATAATATCATAGTAAGGCTGTTTTATGACTGTCATATGGGATAGGCCCACGAAATCTTTTACAGAATACAAATCAGTCAGAATCACTTTGCTGACAAATATCAGCATTGGGGTACTTAAATTGATAATTTAAGCAGGGTCTAGTTTGCTAATGTTACTAGATTTAAGTGTTGTTTAACACGATGTAAATTTGGGATTAAAGGCTACCCGACGAAATATGCGCATGTCGCTTTAATTTCTGACATAGCCTGCTTTTATGCCATAACGGTTCATGGCAGCGAATTCACTCTAAATATGGAGAAGACGCTATTCCCGTAGACGTAGACGTTTTGCGTGGTCTGGAAATTTGACTCACGTTTGCGCCGATTCCGTATTCTCTATATGGACTGCTCGATTTACGCACGGTGACAAATGGTGCGGTGTTTATTTGTGAGATACGTCAAAAACGTAGGCCATTCAATCTAACGTTACTGCTTATGTCAGTCAGAGCACCGTCGCTGGACGTTTTATTATTTTTCGTGGATATCCCACCCGTACACCATCACCTCTTCTATTAAGGTAAGATTATAGTCTAAGAAATAAACAGCTGACTTTATATTTTGGCGCATAGGCTAAAGCTCTCTACTATGGCCTTATTTGGATGAACGGCTACTAGCTAGTGCCCCCAACCCAACATTGTATTCGCATATAATCATTCATCGCCCGCACGAGAAATAACATCTGGTCAAAATATCGCGTGCAAAGCACAGTTATTTTGAGGATGGACTTATTTGTAATTGCGTGACATGCTCAACCTTTATGACAAAAATAAGGGCGGTGAGCCACATTAAATAGTGGAACGCCAACCCCCATTATAATCCGCTAATTTGTATTGGCTTTCCATTACTTATTTTTTTTTAGAAGTCATCAATATGATACACGCCATGACTTTATAAGTGTCACTTTGTTTTGTCTAGACGAACATGCTTACTACAGACTCTTCCTGCGACTAGTGACTTCATTGTCTTCTATGTAACTAGGTTTTCATCCCCATGCTTGTCGGAGGATGTCCTCATAAGGTTACTGTACCCTCTAGAGGTTGATGGAAAATGGTGCAGCTATAGTACACCTTTAGAAGCAGAAAATAAATTCACCGCGACCTCAGGCCTACCTGCGTGTGTGTGTGTGTGTGTGTGTGTGTGTCCTGTGTCGCCTCCATATATGCACGTGTGTGTTCCAGTGTGTCGTGTGTGCCATTAAAAACCTGACAAAGGTCTTAATTATTATTAGAACAGTTGATCAGGGCCTGTGAGAGAGCCGTTTCCCCCCCAAGAGTGACTTAATTTGGTCAGCGTTTTCATCTGATGTTTATTGTTGATTTAGGCTCCTTCCCTAATGTATAACTTTTCTTTCCTTTAAACACAATTTTGTAGGGAAGAGTGTGACGGCTGCAGTCATGGTGAAGCTGGACCTGGGAAGCGTCGTTCTTCGAAGGATGAGGCTAGATGACATAGAGGCAGTCAAAGCTTTGATAAAGGTTGTAATGTTATATAAACCTTACTCATACACTTTAGAACTGCCATTCTTTGGGGTATTACAAAATTGTATTATACAATAAAACCTGTATTTCCTCAATGCACATTCTAATTGTCATGTGCCCTCCCTCCCCTCTCTTTGTTTCCCATGTCAGGATGGTTGTGAGGGCACGGAGAACCGCCTGCTCCTGCACCTCCTGACTCGTCCCCTGGCACTCTTTACGTTGGCTATCCTCTCCTCCATACTGCGCTGCATTATGCATTCCTTCATCTTGGCCCTGGTCATCCCTGTCTTCGTCGCCATCGTCTACCTCAAGCTCACATTGCCACGCTCCACTGGGATCCTGGGCGCACGCAGGCCGTACTGGGACTACGTGGGCAGCACCTACCGGGCGGAGAGAGACTCGGAACTGGAGAACCCTTACACGAGGATGGCCAAGCCCGTAGGGGGCAAAGTCAAAACCCAAGAGAGGGCCAAGCGGAGAAAGAAGGAGGAAAAAGGCAACGAGGGAGAGAAGCACGACATGGAGGATCTGCAGGACAGAGCGCGTGTTGCCGGGGAGGTGTGGGTGGCAGACTGTGACGGGGAAGTCATCGCCTCGTTGTCCAGGGAGCCAGTGCACCGGTCGGGGGTGACCCGCATGTGCAGGCTGGTGGTGCAGAGCTGGTACCGAAAGGAAGGTGTGGGCAGCCTGCTGGTGCAGTGTCTGGCCAACCGGGAGAAGGAGAGGGGCTCCAGGAGGGTCTACGCCCACGTGCCCTTCCCCTCCCGCATCGGGGAGGTCTTCTTCAGGAAGGTGGGCTTCCGGCTGCAGGGCGAGGTGGCCGACGGGGAGGAAGAGAAGACTAAAGACTTTGAGGAGCCTCAGAGAGGGTGGCTGGGATACCCTGTCACTAAAGTGTTCGTGAAAGACCTGTGAGGAGGATCGGCAGGAGCTTCCAGAGATACAGGGCAGCTGCGCCCGTCTCTATTCCTTACATCTTCACCTTCTCTTTGAAGAGCAAATAAAACAACCTAAGAGGCTAGGCTGAAATTGTTCTTGTAAAGCAGTGGGTAGGTTGCCTATAGTGTTGTTTTACGCTCAGTTGAAAGGGAAGCCTTATGGAAAGTAGCCCTGAAGGCCAGTGTTGAGGTGCTCCCATTTCATGGGAAAAACAACATAAGAGGAGAGACAAAGAAGAAGGGATGAGAGAAAGTAATTAAAAGGAGGAAGGAAGGAGCCAAATGCAGACAAGACAATCAACCCTAAAGGCCATGCTCCATTTAATGCCACCACTACAAACACACACACATACACACGTGAGCTTGGAATTTTGGCCATACTGCTGCTAATGGTAACCATGGAGAATTATTCCTGTTGTGTGCATGTGTGGTTCTGCAACCTTTTCTAATGCAGCACGTCCTCATGGCTGAAATGTTAAGCCTGCAAGACTATGGTTATACTCACATAATGAAGTTGAAAATTAGCAACGGGCTGGGCTTATTATTTTTTATTTATTCAATTATTTATCATTTTGTAAGACTGGTGTTATTTAAGTGTGATGTGTAGTTATTCATTGTTTGCCTAAATATCTGAACTTAATGTGTAACACTGGAAAAGACATTATGTTTTATTTGTTTTTGTTTTTTAAAGTGGCAAAATAAATATTTTTGTCAAACGAGTTTTATTCATCATATCACCAACTAATTACTTGCATCTAAAAATAATCTATGAATGTGTGTTTGCTCGTGCAGTGTTGTTTAAACAGGTGTATTGAAACTGTGGTTTCTGTGAGTCGACATAACTTTCTCTCTTTCTCACTCTTCACTACTTCTGCCCCAGTTCAGCTCCGTGTGTTTCCTGGTATGACTCTGCAAAACATGAGTGATTTTATACAATTCTACAAAGACACTCAGATATAATCATTGTGGTGTGTATGACTGTGGAATTGTACCGTTTACGAATGGCGCCAATTTATGCAATTTGTGATCTAGTACAAATATATCCCTCAATTTTCAAACTGAATTGACAGTTTATATGTGGGTGTAGACAAGGTTGTAGCTGAACGATATTATCTCTCAAGCTATGTGCATGTGGTTATATGTGCTATTGCAGGGTTGCTCTGACTACAGCTCTGTGGCTAAAATGTCTCTTTTAAGTTATCGCGCCCACGCTGCTGGATGCCTGTACTGTAAACTGGTGTTTGTTTGTGGTTTAAAGGTGGCGCACATTACCTGACATGACTCTAAAGTGAGCTTTAGATGATGGTTTAAATTATATAGAAATGGAAAGGATGACTTATATAGACAACTAATTTCTTTCATTCAATTCTATAAATCCCTTTTGGACTTCTCATTGATTCCATTGACATTGTACCCAGCTCAATAGATAGAGGTTTTATTTTTTAAAGTCTGTTTGAAGTCTGTTATAAAGTGCATTTGCATGATAACACCCATCTCTCCTACATGTTAGCAGAAGTTGCGTCTAACTTTTTCTGCATGATCACTCTTTCTTGAACACCTGCACAGGGACACCCTAACAGTGCTGAAGCTATTATTGCCTTCAGGAAACAGATGCATACTTTCCCAGGGCTGCAATCTTGCATGATGTTTGTGAATGTGTTCATGTGTGTCTGCACATGGTGGATTTGCCTGTCTCGCTGTGTATGTCAAAGAGGGAGAGAGCGTGCCTGTGTGCGTGTGTGTATGTTTTTGTGTGTGGAAGGGTGGGTTTCGGAAAACATGACTCGACATTTCCTGTCCCGGTTCCTCCACATTACTGCTGTTTGGTGGTGGGTCCTCAGCCCATCTAGACTCTATGATTGTGTGTGTCTGTGTCTGTGTCTGTGCCTTTGTGTGCCATTGCAGTGAAAGTGATGTGAGGCTCAGGTCATCTGTGGTGAAAACCACAGTGGTGAGTAACTCTTACACAATTCCCACAACACACACACACGCGTCCATCACACTTTCAAACACAACACACCCGGCGTTGAGTTGAGGATCAAAACATAGCCAGATGGATAGACGCCAGTTAGAAGGCCAGTGGGACATCAGATGTGGAAATGGGTTGGCCAAACTTGTCCGCACTGACCTTTTTGGTCCCAATCTCTTCCCCTCCTCTGTTACTAGCCAGCTCTCTCAGACGCACAGATGCCGAGCCGCTCAGACTGTGGGATAGAAGCAAGGGAGCTGTGAAGCCTACTTGCGGTCGGAAGGTAAATCATAGGAGCAGACAGATCCCTTCCAGATGTGTTAAATCAGATTGAAGACGCACAGACACATCACATGCCGTTGTGGTCAAAAGTGAAAAAAGGTCTCTGGGAAACGGTGATTTCCCCAACCACAGAGTGCATGAGAGGGTGAGGTAGAGTCATTGGAAGCAGACAGCAGAGTGTGGAGGCCCTGTGCGTAAGGGAGTGTGTATGTGTTTATGTCTGTGTGTCTATGTCTGTCTGTTGTGGTGTGTGTGTGTGTGTGTGAGAGAGAGAGAGAGAGAGAGAGAGTGTGTGTGTATGTGTGCCAGTGAGAAGGAAAAACATCACAGTGTCTTGCAACAGAATCTCCAAGCTGGCCATGACTCAGTAATGCTGTAACGCTGGATGCTGGTGGCTGGATGCTGGAGAGTAAGGGGCCCCTCTAAGGGACCTTGGTTGGTACACCCCACTCTGTTTTGGGGGAAATCCCTGGTCTCCATAATAGGGTGGATACGTTAGGTGTCAGATCCTGTAGCTTATTTGGGACCCCCCATGGTTTATCCCACATTTTAGGCCCCTTGTGGGAAATAAACGAGTGGAAAGGATGAGGGTGGAGGAAAACAAAAGGAAAGGAATAAAAACGGGAGTGTGTATGTGGGAAGCTTTTTTCAGTGGGTGTCTTAATCATCAGGGAAAACCAATGTGGTGGGTTCCCTGACTGGGTGCAGGAGGTCTGGAAAATCGTGTCATTTCCATAGTTACGCTGCAGGCTGTTTGCTGACGTACAGAACAGGGATACCGCTCACGTCAAACACCCATGGGGCCGATTCCTGGTCACTCTAAAGCCTATTGTGTTCAAAGAGTGCAATATGGTGTCTTAAATCTGTGTAGTTTGAGTTGAGTTTTTCTTCAGAATTAAGAACACAAGAATTAACAAGTATTGACTTTTGTCATGTTCTTAACTTAAATTACATCTAGCCCACAGCTACACTTCAGAGTAGTACAAATTAATTGACTGACAGTTGACTTCAAATCTGTCAGTCTGGTAGAGAGATTGACACAGATATTTTTAGATGCCTGTCTCCCCTCCCCCCTTTATTTGAAAACTTTCTCTGCCCAACCAGCATCCCAGTTACTGCACTACATCTCTGTGTCACAGATATTCTATATGTTTGCTGTGATCAGCCCCCCTTCACACACTTTTGCATGCCGCAGTGGGCCGGTTTCATCTTTCGAAATGAGTACCAAGTTAGACAGGTGAGCTTTTCTAAACATGATGCAGTGTTTTTGTTTTGAAATTTCAAAGGAGGAGTCATATTGTATCATAATATATTGTATTGTACAATGTTATATGTCATTTTATTTTAATATAAGGCATGATGTCCAATCTGTCTGTTCAGTATAGAAAGCAATACAAATTTTAAACGCTCCACATTTAGTGCGATTGAGCACACGTTACGCATCTGTTATGACTTTCTCTGGTTTCGCTAAAGCCTTAAACACTGAAACCGAGACAGAGGCTGACTATTTGCATCTGACTGTGTTTAATTGTTACTCATTATGATCTGCCTGCATGAGTAACGGAGGGGAAGGATGAGTGAAAGGAAAAGTTATAGGGTCCCATCGATCACAGTGATTCAGTTTAAAAGTGGGTATTTTTTCTTCAGCTGAATCATTTCTTGCACTAATTCTTGAGACATTTATGGAACAGTGCTTGTGTTGCAAAATGTACTTGATTAAAGCTTTTTGATGATAGATGAGTTGTGCGGGGACATAACGGGAACCAAGCTGTATGTGTATGTGTATTGTCTAGTGGGTTTACTTCCCAGAAAGGGCTGTTCAGTTTTCTTGGTATGTTAATACGCTCCTCATAGTGGTACAAAACATACTTATTACTGTAAAAAAAAATCCAACACAAATTGTTAACTTACTTTTGCAATCATCAACTTGCTTCACTGTACAAAAATATCAAATGGAAAATTATTCAAAAACATCCTCTGATGAATGGAAGAGTAAAATCAGGTGTTTAAATGACAACACAACACTGAGGCGCAGTGCTAATGCTCCCATACATCCCGTCAGTGTCCTGCTGGCACAGAAGAAGTTCATCTACCACTACAAAAACCTGCGGTGGGCTCGCGGTCGGTGTGAGACTTACCTGTGCTTTGTGGTGAAAAGAAGGATTGGACCCAACTCTCTCTCTTTTGATTTCGGGCACCTGCGCAATCGCTCTGGCTGTCACGTGGAGGTGAGTGACGGAGCGCTCCGAACCAGCGAGAATGAACCAAGAACTGAGATAGGGTATAGATTTTTTTGTAATGTGTTTTGTGCATTTGTCATATTGTCATATGTATTTTATAATAATTCTTGATTATTTCCCGTGGCTATATCCCCACCTACGTCTTGATAAATCAACTCAAATAACCGTATCCAGGTTCTATTTCTACGACACCTTGGTGCGCTGTGTCCAAGCCTATGGGATTCTGGTCCAGGTGGAGTGAGGGTTTGCTACTCCGTCACCTGGTTCTGTTCCTGGTCCCCATGTTCTGACTGTGCCCACCGCGTATCCACATTATTGTCACAAATGCCTAACTTGCGGCTGCGGATCTTCATTGCACGCCTCTACTTCTGTGACCGAGAGGACAGCAAGGAAAGGGAGGGGCTCAGGATGCTGAAAAGGGCAGGGGTGAAGATGTCCATCATGACTTACAAAGGTAAGACTATGTGAACTTACCTGGAAATGAATGATGTTGCACAATATAGTCTCTGCAGTAGGTCAGAGTGTCAGTTTGTGTATGTCTTTGCTGAGGATGTGAAATTTACTGTACATTAATGTATATCTATTACTCCTCTAATCAAGAAACAGACTCCAATCATAACTGTTCTCACCTTTCCTGTCTTCTCAGACTATTTATACTGTTGGCAGACATTTGTTGCTTGCAGAACAACAGGCTTTAAGGCTTGGGCTGAGCTCCACCAAAACTCTGTGAGACTGTCCAGGAAACTCAACCGCATTCTCCTGGTAATACTTACCACATTTTTTAGAACATTGACTTACAAAAATGTTTATGAATGTACACCTACAACATTGTAAAGTAATACAGATATAACACTGCTTTGTCTTTGGCCCTTGTATTCAGCAACTCTCAGGCAACTCACTGGCCTTTATGTTAACACTAGTGTTTGTTCCTCCCAGCCTACTGAGACTGAAGACCTGAGAGACGTATTTACACTGCTTGGACTGTGACAGTCATCTTTTGCTGCACTGAATATATGCATTCTGCATTCTGAAAGTTGTTACTACTGGTGCTAAGTTGAGTATTTGGAATCCTGAGACTTGAATTTTATCATGTGTACATATCTGTAGCATTAAAGGCATTTACTCTTGTCGTTTATGGTTACTTGAAATTAAACATTTCAAATGGCCTGAGAAAAAAACTGTAACTTGTGTAACTTTTGTCCGTGAGCAAAATGAAATAAAATACACTGGTCCTATGAGAATCTCCTAAGAAAATCATGAAGTACTACTCTGGTGTAGGTACATCCTACCCTGGCTACGCAGACAAAACAACTTATTATTAAGTAGGCTAAACTAAACCCATACGTTTCACGATTTAATTCAACTCAAAATGGCATCTCAGGGACATTATGAGTCGACATGTGTCAAAGTTGAATCCCACTGTGAGCAACAAATCAGGGCATCAGGAATCTTATGCTCTCTCCCCCATTAGGAGGGCATGCTGCAAATTATTCCGTTCGAAGTTGCTTTATGTACAGAAAGCGACATAGTCTTGCGTTTGTTGTGTTAAAACGAATCACCCCTGGTAGCTGGAAACTGGAACCTGGAAACTGTAAAAAAAAATTGTCGGTAGGTTATCACAGTAGAGGTAGCATGCACTAATCCCCAACTCAGTATAATAATACAATGGACAATGGGTTGATGTCGTCTGTGAAAGATTAAACTCTTTGAACGCATTTGTACATTTTACATTGCGGTTTATTGGACGATGGTCTAGGCCTGTTTTATGAGAAGACAGTGACTCTTACATGCACTGTCCTGTGATTCATGCGTCTTTTGAAAACGCTCCCGTGACTTTCGCTATATCTTTACCATTAATAGATGACGATCACCTAGACACGCGAGCGTTTGTTTGTTGTGCCAGTTGCTAAGAATGTATGTCCTTTCGTCACCTTTGTTCTCAAACAGCTTTCACGGTTTTATATCGCCAGTATTATATCAACTGTGAGCTATAAAGTGTTGTATGATATATGCTTTCCCTTTGGCTAGCTTTACAAAAAACATACTAAGAAACCTCAATTTGTTTTCTATTGTATAGATTGTTTCATTCCTTAGGCAAATAGGGCCAATAGTTGTATGACTAACTAATGCAAAAGCATAGGCCAAAAACAAACAAAAAAACAGAACAAAACATGACGTAATAGGGATAGCATGAAGAATCACTGTTGGGTGAATCACAGAAATCAATTCTATGCACTTTCCTTTTTCATATATAGTAAGTCCCTCTCACAGACACCTCTCGTTTGTATTTCATAACTCTTACCAGCAGCTGAAATTGGATGCACCTGATTAGGCCGAGCTCTTGATGATTGCCCAGAGTAAAAGGGTGTCCATAC
Organism: Clupea harengus; assembly: GCF_900700415.2. Lineage (NCBI taxonomy): Eukaryota > Metazoa > Chordata > Actinopteri > Clupeiformes > Clupeidae > Clupea > Clupea harengus. Next base: position 22,733,351 of record NC_045162.1, on the reverse strand, counting down.
CTTACAGTATATGTTCATAATGGTTCACTACCTCATTTCCCTTCCCCATCTCACTTCAGGCCGCTTTATTGATTATTCTGTTTATTCTCCCTTTTTCACCTGCCTCAGATCTTGGGCTGTGTCTGTGAGATTATTTGTGTGATTGTTTGCAGCTATATCGAGATATTGGACACCCACAGACCTTATGATATCCCAATTAATAAATAAATAAAGAATTCATAAATAATTATCAATTTATATTTATTTCTAATGTAATTCAATATCTATGTGTCATTTAATGTAATTTTCCATTTGTATCAGGAATGTTTAACTGTAACAGTATGACAGTATAGCCAGAGTTACTGGTGTAGCAATAGTTATTTTCCTTTGGATATTGTGCTCATTTCCCAGGAGAGACTGACTGACATCTTCAATTGGTTCCATGCATGTCTGGGAAGGGCTCCTTGTTTTTGCGTGGACTGAACCATGAACCTCATGGACTACTGAAATGACGTGCTTGGCCAAATAAATAGACACCAAAGGTTAAGGTATGCCAATTCTGTTTTTTAGGTATATGTTAAGAAACTCAGACAGTTTTTCATTGTTGCTCAGTTCTGGGTGAAACCGCGGTCATGTCTTTGCATCTCATGAGGTGTTGTGCGCCCTCTAAAGGCTTGTTTTTTTGCTGCACCAGTCTGTGTTCATACAGCATACACGTAGACTCTACATGTAAGTCATGGGCTATCAATGAGACAAAGTGACCCAAAAATGCATCCGGCCCCCTACTGACCAGACTGGACGCTAATTCGGCCCTCGGGTAATTTGAGTTTGAGACCCCTGTTATTTTCAACAGGGCTACTGAAGACTTCAGAGTTTGACTCTGCAAGGAAGAGTGGACTTCACATTGATAAGTCAGCCATGGGTTTTCATATGTGCAGAATCTTTATGTAAATATACATCACCAAAAGATATCCCACTCAAAGATCTAACTGACATTAATACTGAATGTTATACTGTATTCTCTGTTTGTGTGTGCGTGTGGGTGTGTGTGTGTGTGTGAGTGAGTGTGTGTGTGTGTGTGTGTGTGTGTGTGTGTGTGTGTGTGTGTGTGTGTGTGTGTGTGTATGTGTATGTGAGTGTGTGTGTGTGTGTGTGTGTGTGTGTTTGGGTGGCTGTGTAGGTGGGAGTCAGTAATGTTGTTGTGAGTTTGGTGGTGAAAGAAGTGTGTACCGAGGTTGAGATCTCAAAATAGCATTATTAGCAGAGGTGAAAGGTTCACAGCGGTGAATCTTTTACCAGAGCTGGAGCTTTATCATGGCAGAAAAACAGAGTGACATGATTAGCATTCTCCCCTGAAGCACAAAAGCTGGTTTGTCTTCATCTGCTCAAAAACACTCTTTACTCACTGTCTCAACCGTAAATCGTATTTCTCATCGCACCCTGGGAGGACCCTTGTAGTGATGAGTAGGCTGGGGTGTCCTTGTTCGTGTGTCGCTCACGTCCAGATGAAGGAGCACACTGTATGTATCGTTCCGGTAAATATTTTTGTCTTTTCACTCTCTGGACCATGACAGAAGTGTTCATTGTGCCCTTGGATGGGATATTTTCGCTCGTCTACATATTTAGAACACACTGACACACACACACTGACCAGAGCAATATATAGGCTTCTTTTTTCACGCTATTTCTGACCTTTTAGGTATGTCACACAGGCTTGTCTTTATTCTTCATTTCTGTCGAACACTGAACTGTTTCAGTCCTATCGTAATACTGTTTGGAGTTATGGAAACCTTGAACCTCAACACTAATAGGCTTTTGAGATACATGAGCGATTAAGAGGTTAATTCAAATGTTTCGGGTGTGACTCAAGATTCTACATTTATTTGTTTTCAATTGTGATGAATGTTCCTTTGGACATTACTCGCACTTAATATGTTCACTTGCACTGAATATGTTCAGTTGATAGCTCATATTTGTTTAGGTTGTGAGCGGCTCTAAATGCTGCAGTAAGCCTCTGGGGATCAATGTCTACATCATCTCCTCAGCACACAAAGTATCTGCTGAGACCATGCCTACAGTACCTGTGCTCTTCAGTATTTATGTATGTGTGTGTGTGTTTAAAGAGATCAGAGCAGTACTCAAAAGACATTTAAAGATGTTTGTCTTTAACAAAGAATAAAGAGAGTTGCACGCAAAAATGTTTTTTTTTTTTTTTTTTTTCATTTTTATTTATTTTACCCACCTTTTCATCTTAGTGACAAAGGCTGGTTTGTAGAAATGTGTAGATATAATATAATAAGAGTTTTAGCAAAAAACTATACAGGTACAGGTATGTAGAAATATGCTAGAAAACAGTGAGACACTTCAACATTCAGTATCGTAACAAAGTGTTCTGTTGTTGTCAGTGTAAACATGAGAACATCATCTAAATAACAAAGTGATTCCTCACATGTGTACTTTCCACATATAATCGAAGTGGTTGTTATTTAAAAAACAAATAAACAAACAAACAAATTTTGATTAATGATTATAAAATAGTTTAGTGAGTCAGTTTAGATTTATTGTTGAACTGGATTGCTGTCAGGAAAACAGTAACAGTTGCTAAGCTGGAGTTTTTGTGATTTGTTATTCACCCCCTCCCTTTCACACTCCCTCTCTCTCTCTCTTCTGCTTCTCCATGTTGCCACCTCCTCTTGATCAAGCCTTGTTTGCCCAGGTTTTTGTGTTTCCACGACGACAGCGTTTTTTAGTTGACCTCGTGAGACGCTTGGGCCAGCCAGATTTCTCCCTGCACAGCTCGGCTGGGAAAGAGAGAGAGAAGGAGAGATGAGAGAGAAACAGAGAGAGTAGGGAGGGAAAGGGAGTGAAAATGGACAGGGGGGTTACTGATGTTCACTCATCTGTTGCTCTATTTTCAGAGGCCGACAGAGGGGCCCTCTCACCCTTGAGCAGCTCGTCCTGTTGGCAGACGGTGCGCACACAGATCTCTTTGTTGATCACGTAGACTCGAGGGAGGCTGACAGGAATGGGTACAGACACAATTGTTGAGGGCAGAACTCATGAGGCAGACTACCGAAAAACCGATGGTGGTTATGTGTTCACCTAGTCAGTACCTGTAAAGGCACAGGGAGTGGATGCATCTCTTAATGGGCCGATGGACGGAGTACATCCTGGTGCAGGGGTACATCTCCTCCCGGCAGTCTAGTGGAGGGGAACAGACAATAAAGACAATGACCTGCCAGTTAACTCATCATGGTCACATGTTTGATTTCTACTGTGTGGTTTTGTTTTTCTTCTCCATAGTTTGAGGTTTCCAATAAATAGATTAGATTAGATTAAACTTTATTGTCATTGCGCAGAGTACACGTACAAAACCGATGAAATGCTGATGAGAGTCTAACCAGTGCAAAATAATTGTACTCTTTACAGATAAGTGCAGGTATAAGTAAGTACCACAGCATGTAGTATATACAGTATATACATATATACAGAATACTATATATTATAAATATAACTAAATGCAATGAATGTATCTCGCTCACTCTCCACACTCTCTCTCACACACCAGATCCAGTAGCTGTGACACTCACTCACCAGATGGTGGTGTGTCCACTACATCTTCGGTAACCTCTGCCACAACACACAAATGCAAAATGTTGTAAATTACATTGTGCCATGAGTCTGCACAGTTAGACAAAGCCTCGGCACAATAGACTAGTCACCAGTTCCACTGACATTAGGCTTGTAAACAAAACAGACATGCTCAAGCAGTGACGGAACTTTACCAGTTTGTTGGGCGCGGACAACTGCAACTTGCGCTGTGGGAAAACGACAATTAGAGGTTTATGTGAAGAGGAAAGTAAAAACGTCATAATGCAATAATTAACATAATGATTGTGTTAGTCTTTGGGTTACCATGGAAACAGCACAGCAACAAGATGATTGGGTAGCTGCCCATCTCTCAGATATGCAGCCAACCAAAGTTTTGAGCTGCACAACACAAGAGGTAACCCAAATAGTCACTTTGAGAACTTAATAATGTCTCTTCCTCTCACTCTTGCACACACACACACACACCAAACACACACACATACACAAACACACACACACACACACACACACACACACACACACATACACATACACACACACACATACACATACACACTGAAAGAAATTGGCCTAGCATCATTTTGTCTTTTCCCTGAATTACACATTTTATCCTTTATGTAAATATACATGCATATCCTCTGATGTTCTAACCTTCTACCCTATGCTGTTCCTCATGCTGCCCTGTGCTTTGCACACCACTGGCATATTCTTAAGCATGTTCTGTCAGTTGCAGTCTCGAGTCCAAGACATGAGTTCATGCAAAAGAATGTGTTTTCAGGCACGCTCTGTGCGCCCCCCCCCCCCCCCCCTCCTCCTTCTCTCCTCTCCTCTCCTCTCCTCCACTTTTCTCTGCCCTTTTTGTCCTCACAGTTTAACACTCAGAAGGATCCCTGGTCAATATTACGGTATATTGTTTCAGGAGTTTCTCCATTTCGCGTCCTGCCCAGTCTGAATGTAATAAACTTGCAAGACATTTAACAAGCGCACATGCCCATGCCTGCACATGCAGCACGTACACTGCAGCACATGAACATGCAATGGATGCCTGTCCTTCTCTCGCATCACTGCATCAGTGTCCTTTTTGACGTGTGTAGAGTAAAACATGATGCTTCGAGTGTTCCAAACACGTTTTGTCTAGTGCGCACACGCTAACTTTTCCCAGGGGTGCCTTCAGTTCTTAATTCATCTGCTTTGCCATGTCCTCACTATGGTCCTTGCATCAAAACAAGCTCTATTATACATTTGACATTTGCAGTTCAATGCAATCAAAACTGTTCACATACTCACAACTCTTCTGTCCGCTGGCACTCCTTTTGTTTTCTGAAACTTTTGTCTATTCTCTCTCCCCCTGTTTCCTTCTCCTCCCTCCCTCCTCTTCTCCCACCCTTCTTCTCTCTTCTTCTACACTCCCTCCCCCTTTCCCCCCCCTTTCTCCAGATCAGTCTGCTCTATGATTTAAGGAGAGTGGGAACTCCAGACGTGCTCTAATTCATCTGGGAAAATATCTGAGAATGCAGATCTTGCTCCAATCTTGGGATACTGCATGAGCTGCCCTGTTCACTTTTTTAAACTGATATGTTTTTTCGCCTGTTTATGTTAGGTATGTTCACATATAACACTATACAAATAAAAAAATTATATCCATAATCCTTCGTTGCAGTTATGACTACCCCAAACATTTGTTTAGCATTTGTACAAATCCCCCATCAATAAGGGACACAAATGCTGGTTGCATTCTTTCCCACAGCTTGAGTTTCCAAATCTATGTCTATGTGTCATTCATGTTATGCACACAAATGATACCCAGCAGTTGTACAGCACTTCAGCTAAAGCTTTTAAGTCCTCGTGAATCTACTGTGTGTGTGGGGGGGGGGGGGGGGAATGCCAAGTTGAGGAGAGACCTAAGGTCATCTCCACGACCACCAGGGGGAGACTGTTCGTCAGCGATAGGAGGCTCTGAAGGGTAATTGTTTAACCTCAAGCAGGTGGTGCCGTGCTTAAATCTTCACATGACATAGGTGGTGAGTTGGAAGAATGCTTGCTATAACTCTTTCTCAGTTACCTTAAAAGGTGCACTGTGTGCCTGTGTCATCCCTCTGTGCCAGCGGACACTGAGTAAACATGTCACTGGCTGCTGCTGGCTCACTGTCCTGTGGTCGGCTCCTTTTTCCTAGACGTGCACATGGCTCATCCGTATAAAGGACAGCGCAGATGGAGCCAACAGGGAAGAGTATAACTCTATACCACGGAAGACAATACGCTTTGAATAGAGATCAAGCCCCACTTCAAACGTAACAGAAACAAATTAAGAGGGTGGTCTTTTCTTAGCCGTCATGTGAGGAATGTGCAAGTCACCCCTCTCTTGTCTGGACTTCTCTTTGATCGGAAGGAGGGACTGGAGCGGGGAACCTGAGTTGTTGATTCTTACAATGAATTTGTCCAATATAAATATTGTCATGCATGCCCATGGAGTCACAGACTAAAGTGACATTTGGACGGCAGTCCTCTCAGGTGCCAGTTCAAAGGCACCTCACTCATCATGGGCTTGACATAACGAGGTTACAGTGTCCCACTGCAGGGAGAAAAGAGGGCGGCCTAGCAAGGTCAATCAAGTAAAGCAGTGGGGTGGAACTGATGACATCCTGAGTAATGGAGAAAGGGAGATAGAGAGGGTGCGAACTGAGCTCACCCAAACCAGGAGGAGTCACGAAGCAGTGTTTGTCCCAAGCCCACTGCATCGGTCAGCAGAGAGAGGGGGGAGAGAGAGAGAGGTGACCTGGCCGGTACTGATGTATATGATGGTCAGCACAGACAGACTCCCTCAAGACCCCATTTTGGTGGGAGAGAGAGGGGGTGGCTGGGATGGAGGTAGAGAGAGAAAGATTGATGCAAGAAGATAGTTTCAGTGGTGGGGTGGGTGGTTGGGGTCGGTCAATGAATGCCAAGTCATAAACACTGGATAACCGCCAGACTTGTTTATGAGTAGGGGCATATTTGTCCTTGCTGCCCAACCATCTCTGCTCTCCACGGCTGGCAAGGAGGCTATCCCAACATTCCCTCCATATGAACCTTTTATAACCCTCCAGCGATGCCTCCAACTGCGAACTGCTCCAGTTAGCTTTCATTTGGTACACTGCTCTTCTGTACGCTCTCTCCTCAAAACATGTGTATCAGAAGCTTGCTTTGTCAAGAAGCCGTTGCCCCAAAAGTCTTACACACACACACACACACACACACACACACACACACACACACACACACACACACACACACAATCACACAATCACACACTCACTGTGGTGCTTCTAAACTCAGATCAAATGACCGCTTGCACGTCAATTCTGAAGTTGTAAAAGAGTTAATTTGAGAAGATCTCACAGCTGATGTCATTGCTGATTAAACTGTCCAAGTCTTAAAAAAGACCTCAAACCATGTAGCTGACCTTAGCTGGGTGTTTCTCCATTTCATTCGCATATGTTAAGCGCACGCATGAAAATGCGATTCTGTGGGGGTTTCCATCCACTCTGCTATGTTAATTAAAAATGAATACTCTCCAAACAAAGAAAGAGTGTGGAACAGCTGTGGGATCAAAAACGTAAGGTTGACAGGGCAACTTAAACAGAAACGCCTAATACAACAATTTATGCAAAAAAAAAACGTTTCCATCAACCTTTATGTGAATTGGGAGTTAATCCTCCCCCTTCTAACAAATTGACTTCTTATTTAATTTTCAAATTTCGAGCATTTCTACTGGTCAACATTTACATTCAAATGTTGGATGGAAACCAAAGCGACCCATCAGACTGGGCCTGTCTGTACTTCACAGTCATGTGATGTGGGGGTATCAGCTTTTTGTCGCCAGGAACGTTTTATATGCTCCATCTGTTGTGTTGTGTACATTTGTTTTTCCACCCACTGATCTCTCTATCTGAGTGCTTCCATTCCGACCAAAGGAAATGGTTGCAACAATAATGAACTTGCAGAATTTCCTTGTACTGACTAGAACTGATGTCCACACTACATCCTCCAAAACCTATTGTCCTAATGTTTTATTAATTTACCTTTTTTTAAATGTATTTTTGAACTTGACCATGCCACACATAAAACTGTCCTTGAGAATCCAAAACTTCACTTCACTTTAATCAGATCTTTCTCATTTCAGCAACTGTGACTGCACATTCATCCAGGCTTCTTTTCAGCCTTCACTGCAGGTTCCAGATCAGTTCGCACCTAAATGTGTGACATTTCTGTCTGATCTCAAGTTGCATCACAAATTACCTGTTTTATGACCAACAGCAGTAGCAAGTGCTAGGCTCTGGAACGTAGCAGTTGGCAAAGGCTTTATTCTCATTAAAAGGGCTCCGAAAGAATTCAGATGTCATTAAATACTGACTGGCATCAGTTGCTGAATATGAGATGTTATAATGTGTATGCTATTGCTCCAGTTCTTGATATTAGTTCCCAGCATTTCTGCAGCTAGGATACAGCACCCTAGATTCCCCTGACCCTTGGCCTCACCCACTGTCCATGAGTCTGTCTTTCACTCTGTCAATTAACTCTTTCTGTGTCAATTCGTTGTCCTGTCCGTCCGTCTGTCTGTCTGTCTGTCTGTCTGTCTGTCTGTCTGTCTGTGCTCTGGATTTATGCCTGGTTTAGCATCTTGGGTTCTCACTTTCCCCTGCATCTGTTTCGGTTTGTCAGATGATTGTACAGTAGTCATCACAAGTGGACAGATACACATGCCCCCCACCCTCTTACTTATTTGCACACACACACGCACCACATACACATACACAAACACACACACACACACACACACACACACACACACACACACACACAAACACACACACACAGACCCACACACAACTCTGTAGGCGACTCTTGTTCCCTCGTTTCCAAGAAGCAGAGCACTCCAAACAACAATAACAGGCTGGGATCAAGGTGACGAGGGTTGTGCCAGGGGAGGGGGATCAGGGAAAGTGTTACAGAGCATGCAAACGTACCACATGCACACGGCACACTCAGCACATATGAGCACACAGCTGCTCCTATCAAAAGGCTTTGGAGATTAGAGAGAGAGCGGGAGAGACAAAAAGAGGTCCAGGGACAGTGTGTGTGTGTGTGTGTGCGTGTGTGTGTGTGTGTGTGTTTGTGTGTTTGTGTGTGTTTATCTGTGTGTGTTTATCTGTGTGTGTGTGTGTGTGTGTGTGTGTGTGTTTGTGTGTGTGTGTGTGTCTGTGTGTGTGTGTGTTTGTGTGTGTGTCTGTGTGTCTGTGTGTCTGTGTGTGTGTGTGTGTGTGTGTGTGTGTGTGTGTGTGTGTTTGTGTGTGTGTGTGTGTGTGTGTGTGTGTGTCTGTGTGTCTGTGTGTGTGTGTGTGTGTGTGTGTGTGTGTGTGTGTTTGTGTGTGTGTGTGTGTGTGCGTGTGTTAGAGAGCAATAGAGAGAGAGAAAGTAAGAGAACAAGGTTGTATATAGGTTTGTAATGTTGATGTTTAAAACTTAAATGTAGAATATAACATTCATTGTGTTGCTTTGTGACTTTTTGCCGTCTAGACAGGCTCCATTAATTTTACAATATGCGCTCAAATTTTTAGCGTTGTTCCTGACTGGTTCTCTTGTTTGAATCTGCACTGCCTCTCATCTGTCAATCAAAATGTAATCAAAAGTATTCAAATGTAATAAGTTACTTTAATGAAGTAATTCAAATAGTTATATTACTTTTTACATTTTTAACAGGGTAAATAGTAATCTGTAACATCTCAACAGTAGCCTTCCTCAGCACTGAACAAACGTATCCAGTTGTGATTGGGTTTCATGTTGATCAGGTCCAGACAGGAATGCTTAGGTGGTGGTGAGCAGCTTAGTATAGGGCACAGAGAGAGGGAGAGAGAGAGAGAGAGAGAGAAAGAGAGGAAGGCCAGAGAGAGGACAGGAAGGTGTTGATGTGTGGGACAGAGCAAATAGATGAAGGGTGCTATTTATAAAACCATCTGGAGTGCTGGGTTAGCATGAGCCTCATAGTGAGAGGAGTTAGAGGCCAGTTTAGACAAAGTTCATAAATGAGAGACTAACTGAATGAGGTATATGTAGAGAAGCGGAGGGAAAAGAGGTAGACTTCGCTTCAGAAGATGAGAATGTCAGAAGCAAGCAGATCAATTCATACATGCATCAGGATGAAACTTATTAGAATACGAGGGTATGAGTAGGGTACAAAACGGAGTTAGAGTAGGGGATTTCAATTGGAAAACGTATAATAATGTTACAGAACGGTTAAGTAACGTTATGTAATACCATAGTTACGTATGTATTGTCCATGTATTGCCAACTGTAAAAGGTGCTCACGGACATGAAATGAAAGAGTGGCCATATCTAGTAAATAAATGAAAATATGTTTATTGCATTAAAGTATTAAAAAAACAACAATCACATATACACAATAAGACCCCCACGACCAGATTACCAGCATCATTAGCCAAACAACTTCTATCTGAGGTAGAGATGTGAGGCAGGATTATATTGTTATACATTTGATATCAGTACTGGTTGTCCAACAAATGAAAGTGTTTTCTGTTGAAATACAGCTATTTCAACCACTACAACAGCTCCGGATATAATTTATTTACAGAATAGAAGAAAACTACAGCAGTTTAATTTAGTTGTGATTCACCCTTTCTCAATTAATCTAGGAAGTATCAGACTTAAATCTCTGATCAGAGGTATTTAATATTCACATGCTAAAAATACATACATTTTACATTCATCTATTTATTTGTTTCTTATATACAGACCCAAATTCAGGTCTTACATCAGTAGATACAGTGAACATGTGGTACATGGGCCAATAAATAACATCGTATGGGGTAAACCATTTATCTTTCTCCTCTCCCCTCCCTTTCTTTCTCCCTGGCAAGTCCTCCCTCTGATACTCTCCTGGCCTCCCTCTCTGCCGCCTCTGCCTTCGTCTTCTCCTCCTTCTCAGTCTCTAGGAGCCAGGCCCCCCCCAGGTAGCCTGGGATCTCGTCAGCCCCAGCCCTTAGTGTGGGCTCTGGGTTCAGCAGCTGCCTGAAGAGTGACAAGGCTAGTGGGCTGAAGAATGAAAAGTGTGACGCGATTTGGTCGTAGCAATTAGCGTCCTCCTCCTTACTCTCGGCCATATGGTCAAACCACTTCTTGTATGCACAGAAGGATGGGTCATCTGAGGTGCTCTCCTCCCAGGGGAAGCAGCCTGTCAGCAGGCAAAACACCAGAATCCCCAGGGCCCAGCTATCCAAACTGGGCTCCACTGATATCCAAATATCCTCCTCCTCCTCCTCCTCCTCTTCCTTTCTGTCTTGCTTTCAGGCTCCTTCCTCTTGGCCTCTGCTACCTCAGGCACACAGAAGGGTGAGTCGTACCAGACAGCACGGACCTGGGTGCCCTGTGCCCTCACCAGTCCAAAGTCACCCAATTTGACCCAGCGACATGCCGCATCGCAGAGGAAGATGTTCTCCGGCTTAATGTCACGGTGGACGAAGCCCAGAGAGTGGAGGTGGGAGACGGCCCCACTAAGCTGAGACATCACCCGCTGGGAGCACTCCTCACTCACACTATCCTAGAGCGAGAGAGAGAGAGAGAGAGAGAGAGAGAGAGAGCGAGAGAGAAAGACACAGACAGAGAATGAGTCCCTGAGATGCCACAGAGCGTTCTGTTTTTGCGATCAAATCCCCAGTCAACTCAAAGCACAGTATATTGCATTAGGCTGATGACAAGATGAATTGTCCTGGTATTTTCTCAAGGCAGTGGAGACGTTAGATGATACTTGAGAGTGTGCATGTGCTTGAGTATGAGGAGTGTGAACATCTGCCTGAGGACATTTCCTCTCCCATGACTTGAAATTGTGACAGGGATATAGTGATGGGTGGCACAGTGTCCGAATAGGATCTGTTGTGAACATGAACATGAATGTGCGAAAGAAATGGACCAATAACATGTCACAAAGTACCAATGTAGTTGGGAATAACTGCAACATCTGTAATAGAACAGCACCATATAAACTGTGATGTTCTGTGATAAATTGCTTTTCAGCCGGCAGTAAATAATATTGCACAAACAGCATGCAATGCTGACCTTTGACACAATGACGTCATACAGGTCACCATAGAGACCAGCCTGTTGTGCAAAGACGTAGTAGGATGGGGTGGAGTAGTAGATACCGAGAGCCCGGTTGAGAGAGGGGTGAGTGCAGAAGGAGAGGGAGAGGTTGTATTCACGCAGGAAAGCCTGGAGGGATGTGTCCGGACGAGGGAAGAACTTCAGTGCCATGGGTGTCCCTGAGGGGCAAAACAAAGACCAAACTGTGTAAACAGGGCATTCTTTGGAATAATGTGATCGTGTCTGTATGGTTCTCTGTTCAAAAGTACCATCCCAAGGCACCACGTACCTCTTTTCTTGTGGACAGCCAGCATGACTTTTCCATATGACCCCTGTCCCAGAAGTTTGATAAGCTTAAAGTGCTCTGACGTCTTCAGTGTGGTCAGGGACTGAGCCGTGAGATAGCAGAGCTCGTCCAGTTGCTCTGTCGCATCCTAGAATAACAAACACATGTCAGTCTTATCTATGACTTGGCCACATATTCAAGAAAAGTTGGTGGTCCATGTTACAACATCTCCAAGTCTGATGCTTAACAATGCACACCAATAAATTGAACTTTGAGTCATGCCCTCTACTATGTATTTGGGTTCTAATTAGCACTATAGACACTGTAATTGTGAAAGACATTGGATCATCATTTGATTTAATAGGTTTTAAACAACCCTGAACTGCTGCAAAATTGAGACCTCAAGTGTCCTTGTGTCAGAGCTGTCACAAGACTAATGAGTCTAGGACACCTACACACTGTGATTACATAAGTGAAGGCTTAAAGGTTTGCTAACAGGAGCATACCAGTATCCAGCACATGTCATCTCATGTCTTCCATTTCAAACAGATGCACGGCCAAACAATACACCAGAGTTATTGACACCTCTATCTCCTCAGCCCCCTGACACACTCCAAAATAGCCCATGTCCATACCATTCCTCCTTTGGGTGTTACACAATCGATTGAGTAGATCAACTACACTGTGTATTTTTACAGGAACTTTTAGCAACCCTTTTCATGCTACAGCAGACAGCATTAATCTATAGAACATTTTGCAGCTGAAGGAGTTTACAATGGAATTTGCAATTACTTCACATGCAAGAACTATGTCACCACAAGGATTTGTACAGTATTTGCAATTACAACACAGTACAGAGAGTACAGTGAAGTGCCCCGCTGATATGAGCTGCAGCTCTTGTAGACACGTAGCCATTGTATTGTTTTTGGAGTTGCGATGGAACACTTAAGTGGAAGAACCAGGTTGTCCTTGTCTGGCCAGTAGGCTATGGTGTGAGTTTGATGACCTGCCAATATTAAGTCATCTAGGGCACACCTCATTTACATTTAGAATTAGATGTTTCAAAAATCAAACCCTTCATGTCGTTTAAGAATATTTAAGCCAGGTGGCATGAAATCACTAAATCAACTCTTTACACAAAAACAATTCCCACAATCTATGATTGAAACAGAGATAATTCCAACAATTCAAAGCAGCCAACACAAACTACAACTGGAGCAACTTTTAAAGTGTAATTTACTTTTAAAAATACAAACCTATTCTGTTACACCTGCTCTAGGACAGCTCTGTACAGGGATCTTCCATGGGCTTACATTATGTCACCTATATATTGATGGACTGTACTTATGCTCTGTTGCAACACACTGACATTCATAAAAGTCTTTATAATCCTGAGTGTTTATTAAGTAATCCTCAATAAGTCACTGGAACTCCTTGCAATGAGGTTGGCATTAGAGGAGACAACTGGTCTAATGAACTTTTATCATGCTGGAAAGGGAGTTAACACTATTAACACCTCTCACCTAACACTGTCCAAGAAATAGAATCTAAATGCTAAAAATTTTGCTTGTAATTTTGCCCTTCTCAGAGACTTGACCCACAATGGTCTGTCACAATGTGCAAAAGTCTGCAATAATATTTTCTTTTACAAAACCCTTCGTACAGTGTGACTATACCATTATGTATAGTCTAACACATAAATAGCACATCAATATTCTTTCTGCATATCAAGCCCTAACCCCAATCCCACTACTAGTTTTATGACAGTAAAATATTGATGCGCTTGATTCATCAGTGCAACATATGTTACAGTTGTACTATACGTAATAGATCATATTCAGTCATAATGATACTGTTATAAAGTGTGACCCACCTATCCTGTATTTCTCAGTGAACAGTGTGTAGGGATGTATAAGGGCACTGAGTACCAAATATAAGACTCTCAATATCTATGTATACACCAGTTATAAATGCCTTTTAAATGCTTATAAAGTTTAACTTACTGTCATTTTGTTGAGTCCTCTTCAAAGTGACTGCTTGCTCTATTGTTCTCTCTCTCTCTCTTTGCGTCTAAAAAATCTTAGATTGTCTTGTCCATATGTACAGTCATGAACAAAACTCTTCACTTTGGAGTCTTATACCTCCTTGTCAGGTTAGTGCTGGCTAGCTATACACAATCTTCACTAGCTGTAGACAGCTTTGCTAAGTCAACCACTGTGATAGTTTTCCGCACTCTAGTTGCACGCACTTGCATGGTATTGTATCAGACCGATAGGACCGTCCACACTGACTCTGAGTCTTTAATACTGTGTCCCCTCTCTCGTCCTCCCACTATGCCCCCCCCCTCCCTCCCCAAATTCTGCCATTTGTTTTCCCTGCAAATATGCATGTACTGCAGCTGCCTGGCATGTCAGCCCTCCCTCTCACCCCCGCGTGTCCCTCTCCCAGTCCGTGTTAATGTTCTAGAGTGTCCAATCTGTCAGTTAGTCTGTCTCCATCAACCTGCTGCATTCCTCCTGGGTCCTCCTTCTCTCCATCTCTCCTTCCTACCAGCTAATCTCCGTCCCTCATAGTACCTCCCATAATTAACATCTCCCTTCCCCCAGTACACCTCTCTCCATCTTACATTCTTTCCACAGAACAGGATTCCACTGGTAATAAGCAGAGGTCCTGGATTTACAAGGTCCAAATTAGCTAACAAGATGTTTCCACAAATCATTACTTCTTATTTACTATGACTTCTCAAGATGTTGCCTGTAATCAGTTTGCATAAACTCTATAAATAGGATTAAACCAATATTATTTAAAACCTTTCTGCAGGCTTTACAAACCTCTGCTACTGTATACGCTACTGTATATGCCTGCCATAAGCTGATTGTCTGTACACATGCATGGAAGAAATCATCCATTTTAAGAGCATCTAATTTTATGTGTCTTGTTTAGTATCATTCCTCGCTCTGGCTTCATCCTGTCTCTCCATTCTCTCCATTTATCCTTCAGAGCCAATCATCTCTGAGTGACAAAACTAACAGCTGAAGCTTTCACTTTACAAAATGGCTTAATACTGCAGTCTGCTGTCTCACTGCCAGCTCTGTATCCTTTTTCACGCCTGTTCAGTTTCTGCCGACCCTCCTCCTTTTTCGGACTCCTCATATACATCTACCCATATAGTATACATGCTTCAGCCACTGCTGGTTATGTAATGCAAACAGTCGCTGTTGTCACTACCATAGACGCCAGGGTTAGCTGTCTCGTTTTAATCCATGGTGCCATGACACTCAGCTCTCCTGTGGGAGTCAACACTTCTTGGTCCACTCACTCATCACCACTTGCCCAATGAACACCATGACGGCTGCTTTTCCCTTCCCCTCCACATTCATGCTCTTCCAACAACCAGATACAGAAAGATTGAAAACTCATTGTTCATAGGTCCCACAAAAACGTTTCTGTATCCTACCTATATCCTTTGCTGGAATCAGTTCAATGTTGAGTTAAGTTTATGTTGAGGTGAGAAGACGACAGCCATAAGATAACAAACGTCTATAGGGGCAGTAGGCTACCATACTCTTGACTACATAAAATAAAGAATATACTCTTTCAGGTCCAGTAGCCTAACATCAAAATGCCTTTTCTAAACTGTGTTCATCATAAAAAAAAGATTCATATTATTGATGGATATGTCAAAAGCACTGCGAGTGGCTACATAATTAAATCAACAAGCCATATCCAAGATGAAATAGGACTGGCCTGCATATTGCATTTAAGTGGCCTCTCCAGTGTCAGAACTACAGCAACTATAAGCTACAAAGGAGCCTAAACTACAGCAACTATGAGCTACGAAGGAGCCTAATGAAGCATTTTCTTTAAACGTATCCTGTATTACAGCAGTAAGTTTACAGAAGTAAGCAGCTAGGTTACAGGTGTAGGTCGCCACGGGGTGGACACAGCATGCTATAGCAACCTCTATACAGAAAAAGACAGAGGGTGTTTATGTGGTATATTCATACCGCAGGTGCCCCAGCTGCGTTCGTTTTATATAGTTCGCCAGTCGTTCACAGAATGTCACAAACGTGATATCGCAATTGCAGAGATATGCGGTAGTGATTTATGGTAGTTTAATAATGGGGAGCGGTATGGGGGTGTGGCACGTACTGGAAATATGCTACCTAACCCGGAGTCCCAACTATCAGACATTTTTCTGCTAACTTACTATACCACGAAAGTCCTTCCGTCAGACGTAGCCTATTCTAGCCGCTTTTGTTATGTACTGTAAATGCAGTTTCGACACAGAGCAACCAATGTCACTGAAGTAATTAAGTATGATTTCCTTTTAAATGTACGAGCCTCGCCCCTTTCATAAATATTAACAGTTAGAAAGTGCAAGGGGGTGCGGTCCATACCGTAGCTTAGAACGGAAGCGGAAGTGCCGCCATCTCCTTGTACCGTTTCAGCTACAGCAGGGTCAGTATAGACACAAACCAGATATATATTATGGTACATTGTCTTGAACATGTATGACCTATTATGGATATTTTTCAAGTAAAGTCCATGTGACCACTGATTTGTACAACAGACAAGTTGTCACGTGACGAGCTTCTAAATACACCTGTTTTTGTAGCCACTAGAACCGCTAACTTAGCCTGTGAGAAGGGAAGCTGGCTATTGGCAGCCAGCTCGTTATCATCCGCCGCTGCCATCTACCTTCGCTAGCTAGCTTAATGGCTAGCTTCGGTTCTATGTCGTGACAGTTATATAAATTGTCCATTCGTCACCTTTTATTCACACTTTTCTCCCCTTCCCCTTTACCCCCCACGCGTTTACTTTCACGGTGTTCTCGTGCCTGACAAGGAGAAGGGGAGTTGATTGGTAAGTAGTAACGTTACTCAGCTGATGGAGGTACTAGCTAGCGTCTCAGCGAACAAGCTTGTCTGTTTGTTTAGCTAGCTAGCTAGCAACTTGTTCGAGTACGTTAATGCATTCATAGTTACTTGTAATACACCATTAGTTGTTGGTAGTTCCGAGTGAAAAAATCCGCTACTTTCAAATGGACGTTGCTTTTCTGTGGCTTGTTGTTCTCAATTGTCCAAAGCCAATCAGTTAACTTAATCTAACTAGACCATTTTGCTATCCAAGTTAACGTTAGCTGTCTAGCGAGCTAACTGGGTGGGGGTCTTGCAGTAGAGGGTGTGTTGATAGCTGTGCGTAGGAGTAGTTTACGCTCGAGGCCGTAGTCTGATAGCCACTGTCACAGTGGTTATAGAATATCGCCTCACATGGTTTAGTTTTTAACTTTTCGATTTCATAAGTTTGAGTCTCAGTTAAGTTTACCAAACAAGCAAGCTGGCTATGTCTGTCCTAACTAGGTATGCAACGTTGAGGTTAATTTACACACGGATTGTTTTTGTAGTTTTTGAGTTTGAAAGTCATCTGGACATTTGTTGCTTCGTCGCTTTTATTTGTTTCATATGCTTTGTCAGCTCGTCAGAATACATTAGGAGAGGCACAGTTAAAAAATAACGTTAGTAGTTGGGCTGAAGTTTTTTCATTATCACTCAAGGTCTTTGTTGGTGACTAACCGAAACGTTTGGGACTTTGCTCCAGGAATCTTCAACTCGACTTTTGGAACGGTTATCGAGTTGCCATTATGCAATCAAGTCGCATAGTTGTGAGCACAGTGTGCTGTCTATTCGCTCCTTATCGCACGAACTGTATTCATGGCGAAGGTGACGAATCCCTCTAACAAGCCATTTTAAGAGGCACCCACCAGCATTATGATACCAGTTTATTCTGTGTTTTATTTATTTGTCAAAGGAAGCTGTCAGAGCCACAAAGAGAAGAACGTTGCAGAACTGTATGTGTGTTTTAACTGGAACAGTCTAGTCTAGACACCCTATCCTCAGATAACATTTCTGGTTGCTGAAGGTAATTTCCTATTCTGGTCAGGTTATGTGCAGCAGCATATCACTATTGATATTTCATAAGGGGAACTGTCCCTGCAGACCTCCCTGGTCTTTAATTTGACTGACCTTAGATATGTCTGAAATTGAATTCCTTTTGATATTACCTGCTGTTGACTGTTATTGCCCTGTAAACCTGTCTTTTAAACTATATGTTTTCATACTGTCCCCCCCCCCTCCTTTTTATTTTCTCCCTTGGACAGTCCCCCCCCCCCCCCCCCCTTAAAATCTCCACTGTTGGGAGCCAATGTCGCCCTGTGGAGGCACAGGGAAGTGGACAAGCTGAGAGAGCTAGCGCAAGTGAGCTCTGTGACTCCAAGGCGCAAGAGAGGGCAAAAGAAGACAGGCGGACACGCCCCACGGCCACGTTGTTCCTTTTTAGCAGGTAGGTGGTTGGGCGTGTCCGTCCTTTAATTGTTCCTAACCTGCGGGTCACCCGCTTGGTGTCCACTTGGTGTGTTGACTTGACTCGCTTTCATCCCGCCGCTGGGCTGAAGTGACTTGAATGCTTCATGCGGGCGCTTTCACTTCAAGGAGCAGATACTTCAAGGCCACAGGGATTTAATGTTCTTTTTTTGCCATTGGACTCTGTTTTTGTGGTGTGATTTTGCTTATCGTTGTGCTGGCATTCTGGAACAATGGGAAGTTTTATTTCTCTTTTATTTGTGACTCTTATTTCCAATATTCATTCAGTGTAAGGTGGCAGCACTGTGTGGTACTACAGCTATTAATGATTTATTGACCCTGTTTTACAATCTCTTAGATTTCAGACGAATCAGATAGCCAAGCTGTTGCCATGTCGACGTCTTCGCTACGACGACAAGTGAAGAACATTGTGCATAATTACTCTGAGGCAGAGATAAAGGTGGGCGTTGTACCGCTTCCCTCTTTTATGGTGCTTTTTATTTCACCCCATTCTCCTGTATACCCTGTCTAAAACTGTGCTGTCCCACAGGTCAGAGAAGCGACCTCTAATGACCCCTGGGGCCCCTCCAGTTCTCTCATGTCAGAAATTGCAGACCTCACATACAATGTCGTGGCCTTCTCAGAAATTATGAGCATGGTGTGGAAGCGACTGAATGACCATGGCAAGAACTGGAGGCATGTATATAAAGTAAGTATTACAGTGATATTTGCTGAACCCTAATCTCCAAAGGCATGAAATGGAAAATGTGATTTAATTATTTGAATACATGGCTGTGACACTGGTTTGACAGGACATGTTTTTGCAGAAGTTGTTTCTTGGTGTTCTACCAGTATGCATACACAAGCTTTTTTTTTTTTTTGCTTTCTTTCCCCCCCCCCTGATCTTACTGGGTGTTTTAGAGCCCCCTGGGTGTCCTCGTAGTTTTTCTTTTCTTTTTTTCTTCTTTTCTTCTTCTCTCGGGTAATTTGCAGGTGTGCTCTGTGTTTTTTTTTTTTTTTTTTTTTGTAGGCTATGACACTGATGGAGTACTTGATAAAGACAGGCTCTGAGCGGGTGGCCCAGCAGTGCAGAGAGAACATCTACGCTGTCCAGACCCTCAAAGACTTTCAGTTCATAGACAGGGATGGCAAAGACCAGGTACACAACTATTCACTCTTCATCCATGTGTTCTTGCATTACAGGCCAGGTCACTTGGAAAGTACAAATATATACATATACGCATTCAGTTATGCTGCTGATAGATAAACACACTCGCTCATATCTGCATGTGTGAACGGGCATGTTAATGGTGTATGACACAAATTCTCAGAAACTCTTGAGGTTGCCGTCTGGAAGCAATTGATGCAAAAGCCTTACACTTCCTTACACAAACAATCCATCTGTCCACTTACTGTTGCACCTACTAAACACACATTCTTTACACACAAACACAGCCATTTGTACGCACACACACACACACACACACACACACACACACACACACACACACACACACACACGCTGCTACACAAGAACAAACTGAAAGCTCAAGGACTTTCGGTGCTTGCATGGTGAAACCCAGGTACCACAGTATAAGTGGTAGACACACACACCGACACACACACACACATTCCCCAAGGACATTTGACACTGTGCCTGCGTTTGAATGGTCAGGTTCTTGTCAACAGTGGAGGAGGAGGAGGAGGAGGGGATGGGGTGGATGAAGATTTTGTTTTCCCAGCATGTTGATCTAAATCTTAGAAAACTAAATTACTGAGAGAATACAATATTTGGTTTTCTAATTAATTATGGTGAGCATGCAGTGTGTTGCCTACAGTATATGAACTGAAGGCAACAGGTTGGAGGGTCACACTAACCTACATGCAGTATGTACCGTGAATGTTACTGCAGAGGAGAGCGGTTTTGTCTTTTAGCTTTTGGTTTTGTCCTTAAAGCTTTTGGCTTTTGAGGATGACCAAAAGTATCTTTAAAAAAATAATCAATATTTATGACTTGACCTTGCTGTGCTTGCACATGAGTCAACTCTTCCTTGCCACTGTCTATTTATTGCAGTCAAAGAAAGACCATGTCATTACAGCCACTCCAATTATACCCATACAACCTTAAACTGTGGCATAATGTGGTTAGATCAGAGTTAAGTATATCTGATGACTTTGACTTAGGGTATCGTGTATTTTTCAGTGTGTTTGTTTTCTCAGAAGATACACACTTCCTCTTGTTTTTGGTGCTGCTACAGTGGTAGAACTACACCTGATTGTATTCTTGAGATAAAGGGTTTGCCAGTGCTTACCTTGGCTGTCACATTTTTCCATTCCTTAAATTATGCCTAGCTACATGCTGTTTTATACTAAAGCAGTGTGCTGTGGCCAAACCTGGTATAAAAGATGTAAATCTAAATCAAAAGATTGAAACTTTTCTAATGGCTACAGTATGAACAGGGAAACCTACACAAAATATATATATGGAGAAGACTGTGTGTACAAATGGTGTGGATGTCCTTTTTAACTGTGGCTCCAACGTTGGTTGTGCGTATCAGGGAGTGAATGTAAGAGAAAAGGCCAAACAGCTGGTGACCCTACTGAAGGACGAGGAGAGACTACGGGAGGAGAGGATCCATGCCCTCAAGACCAAAGAAAAGATGGCGCAGACCACTAGTGGTGAGTACTCCATATCACGCCAGCTCAGTAGTGCACACTTGCTCAGAACGAAGACGTTTTCATTTGTTTTGTTATGTCATTCATCTGATTGGTCATTCAATTACTAATGTATAGATAATAATTGAAATATGAATGAATTATCTGGGCTGATGACTTGTCCCTCCCTGTTGAGGTTTTTATTTTTTCAATTGGGAATTGAAAGCTTATCAAACAGGAAGAATGATCACTGCAGTCTGTGACCGCTTCCCCCTTCTCCTGCTGAAGTAGTTACAAACACAGCTATCCACATACGTTTGCACAGCCAACAACACCCACACACACATACAAACTTGTCTACACACTTACAAACAAACAAACAAACATATATACAGACATGTCTACACACTTCCTTGTAGAACACACATACACACACAAACATCCCCACACACATGCACACAAACATCCCCACACACATGCACACAAACATCCCCACACACATGCACACAAACATCCCCACACACATGCACACAAACATCCCCACACACATGCACACAAACATCCCCACACACATGCACACAAACATCCCCACACACATGCACACAAACATCTCTACACACATGCACACCAACATCCCCACACACATGCACACAAACATCCCCACACACATACACACCAACATCTCTACACACATGCACACAAACATCCCCACACACATGCACAGCTCCCTGTGGACACGCTTTGTTTTCAGGCTTCAATGCTCTTGGGGTTAACAGTCCAACTACACACGATGAGCAGCTTGTATGCAAATGCAGCGCTCACTAAGAGATAGGAGGTGGTGGGGAAAAAGAGCGCTGTGGAGTGTGTTGGAGCCAACCCCGTGATTGGGGGCGTTAATGTCTGGGCAGATCAGTGCTTGAGTACTGAGTGACATCTGACGACTGTGATGTATGTCCCAGCCTCCTCTGCTCCCTCAGCTCCAGGTATCGGGGGAGGCAGCATGGCTCCTCAGCAGGGGGCGGACGGGGAGCAGGCGTGGCCTCAGAGCTCCGGAGAGGAGGACCTCCAGCTGCAGTTGGCGCTGGCCATGAGCAAAGAGGAGGCGGAGCAGGTAAAGCCAGAACAGCCTATCAGGACACAGGGCCTCCAGTAGCAGGTAAATGGGCCAAGGCTGCAGGAGACTGTCTTGGCCTTGGAGATGGCCACAAGTCCAATGTCTGGAGGCATTACCACTACCTTGTCACAAGCATCGTCAGTCCAATTCCATATGTATTACCACTTAAGCACATCTTTCTTGCACATTTATCATTTCCAGTTTTGAGAATAAACTCCAGTGAAGTTGAACTCCACTGCTATGAAAGCTAACCCTTTCAGAGAAACAAATGGGTCATTAGACATATCAGAAGCTGATATGATTGCAAAGTGGTCCTGACTCAGTTCTCCCCCCTTAACCTAGTGCCCCCCCACTCATCTCTTGACCCTAATCCTCCCCTAGCCCAATGCTGACCCTCTGGAGGATGCCGATTTCACCTATGCTCTCGCTCTCAGCCAACAGTTACAAGAAAAGGTCAGGGGTCAGAACTCACCCACGGCGACCAAAGTCATCGTGGGCCGTCTGCTTTCGCTCTCTGTTCCACTCCAAAATTCTGAACGCAATCTCAAAGCACAGCCCAGTCTGAGTTCTGATTATGGGAAATCTTGATGGTCACTGGCAAACATTCTTGTTTTCTGCACCTCTGTTGCTTATTCATGAGGCGATTTAAAAAAAGTAATTAAAGAAAATCAGGAATTCAACTTGGAGGTGAATTTTGCTGGGTAAAAGAATCAAAAGGTTCATACATGTTATATAGAACAGAGGTGTTCAGAAGTCTTCATGCTTTGCAGTAAATCATTGTGCCATATTTATTTGGGTGGAAACCTATGAAGTCATCAGAAAACTATTGAAGTAACCTGCAGTTGTCAATGAATGAACTCATCCAAACACATGCATGATAAAAAATCATTTTGTAATTACGCAGAACACTTAACATGGAATTGTTGGATCTGCCTTACTGAAAATACAACTGCACACCTGCATCAGTAATCAACAAATATCCTTCCCTTCGCTCTTCTCACTAAATGCATGCTTTCAAACACCAACCCTATTTTCATGCGCTGTACCTTCAGGGAAGTAAATGTTTTACAAACACAAACACGTCTCAGGGCTGATGGGGTATGGGGCCCCACACACTCCATATCCCATCAGCCCCCATGTTTGAACAGCCGAGACTGTGGTTGGGTTGCCGCGTGTCCCTATCTGATGATGTGGCGGTGGTGTATGATTGGCAGGAGGAGCGTCTGCGCAGGGGAGACGACCTGAGACTGCGGATGGCCATCGAGGAGAGTCAGAGGGAGAAGGCCAAGCCTGAGGAGGTGTGTGCGTGTGTGTGTGTCTGGGTGCGTGAGGGAGAGAGAGCGAGAGAGACCCGGTCATATCCAAGGGTGGAGAGTGTGGGTGTGTGTGTCTGGGTGTATGTAAATGTGTGAAAGATGAAGGCCAAAAACCCGCTGAACTGTGTGTGTACCTGCCTCTCACTCTCCAAGAGTTACCTGCTGTGTCTGTGTCTCTCACCCTGCGTGCGTTCGAAACAACACACTCTGTGACTGCACTAGTCTGTCTGAAAGTGTGCTTGTCTGTCTGTCTGTCTGTCTGTCTGTCTGTCTGTCTGTCTGTCTGTCTGTCTTTAGGACTGTAGTGCTGCTCATCACCTCTGAGCTCTCGCTCTCTTGACCACAAGCTGGCAGGGCAGCTGGTAGAATTTGTCTCATTCACCTCAGGATGCAATACATTCCCACAAGTTTTCCTACTTCTGTGACTGTTCCGTGTGTGTGTGTGTGTGTGTGTGTGTGTGTGTGTGTGTGTGTGTGTGTGTGTGTGTGTGTGTGTGTGTGTGTGTGTGTGTGTGTGTGAGAGAGAGAGTGTCTGTCACATGTGATATATTTGGTTTATTAGACCAAAAAGAGGTCTTTTTATTTTCTATTTGGTTCCTTTTGAACAAGCTCACCCTCAAAATGTTTCTAATATATTAACCAACATTTCCTGAAACATTTGGTTTGGTCTGCTTGCTAGCGAACTGGTTTAATTTTTGTTAAGTGAGCATGGATTTGATCACTAAGCTTGCTATTCTAGAGGAGCACCATAGAGAACATTTTGAAGAAGCTCAACAGATGTGAACTTCAATATATGTTGTCTGACTAGCTTACTAGTGCTATACATGTACTGTATTGCAGTGGTAAGAATATCCTACAACGCGCTTACACAGCTGTATGGCTTATTCAGGGGCCTTGTTTCAAGGGGTTTAGACTACGTTGTGTGTGTGCCGTGGCTGATAAAATAAAAGGGAAATAATCAGGCAAGCCGGTGCACAGAATGATTCTGCTAAGCTGCTATTAAAGTTGTTGATAAACATTACATCATCAGTCTGTCCAATCAGCAGGTGACCTGTTCAATATCAGGGATTTTTCTTTTTCACAGTTTCTTTGAGTAGTCAGACATATGTGCCCTTTGATCAGTCAGACATACAGTGCCAGTCAAAAGTTTGGACACACCTTCTCATTTTTTGAGAAGTGTTTTCTTTACATTTATTATTTTCTACATGGTAGATAACACTTTTTTTGTTTAGTACATCATTCCATATGAGTTATTTTGTGGTTTAAATGTCTTCAGTATTAATCTACAATGTAGAAAATAATAAAAGTAAAGAAAACACTTCTCCAAAAAATGTAAGGTGTGTCCAAAATTTTGACTGGTACTGTATGTGCCCCACAACTGAAATGCCACCATGTGTCATGTGCCCTGCTAGGGAAGTAGAGCATGTGAGCATGACCGCAAAAGGAACATGTTAACCGCTGTGGCACATTTAGGGCCGTTTGTGTTTTCTCTGCTGTCTCGTAGAGGCATGTGTGTCTGTGTGTGTTAACTGCTGTCTCTGTCTCAGAGCGCTCTGATGGAGTTGGGTACTGTTGACCCGTGGGGGGCCCACGCTGCCCCTCCAGCAATGGGTTCTGCTGGGCCCTCCCCTCCCCTCTCCGCAGCCCCCGCCCCTGCCGCTGCCGCTGGGACCTGGGGCCCGGCAGACCCGTGGGGGGCAGCCACGCCCTCCTCCCCCCCTGTCGATCCCTGGGGTGGGGGTCCACCTAAGATAGAGCCCCCTCCAGACCCGTGGGGAGACTCCTCCAGAGCCAACTCAGACCCTTGGGGATCAACAAGTGAGTGCAGCCATCCTGTAGCCTCTTACCTCTGAACCACGCTGTGTGTGTGTGGTGAAGAACTGCACTTAGCTGACAGGCAAGGAGAATGGTAAGATGTAAATGAGACGGATTGGAGCAATTAATTTATTACAGAAATTGATGATGAGATTTCTGTCTCCTCTGTCTATCCATTGCTCCTCTCACTCTCTCTATCTCTCTCTCTCTCTCTATCTCTATCTCTCTCTCTCTCGCTCTCTCTCACTCTCTCAATATTAACATCATCAAAACAAGAGGGGTAAAGGGTAAACTAGATCATCTGATCAGACTTAACTTTGGTCTTCCATTTACATTGAGCTGAAGGGGTTCATGGCACTGCACCTTTGGAGCGGTGTGAGGTGACAGACTGTTCTGTAAACGTATGCTGTATTTTGAGTATGTGGAGCTTGACGTGAACTAGTGCCCTGTGAGGTTAGTCTGCTTTGGTGTCCCAATTTTGACGGTTGACGGTGCTTTTTCTAAAACTTTCAGACACCAAAATTTAAGTATTTCATTTGAGGCTTTTCCCCCTTGCAGCTGTGAACAATACATAGTGCAATAAATAAAATATCACTGAAATCATAAACCAATTAAGCTCTGAATCATACTTCCAATTAAGCTCAGAATCTATTTACCTCATTCGCCATAGGCAATGTGGTTTGCTGAATATTTCATAAGGTAGTACTCGTTGAGCTTAAAACCATCAGAATTTGAAACAAAATGTCTTAATTATAAACAGGCCTATTATACTGCTCCATATCCACATGCATTTGCACACCACACTGTTCCAAATGTTCAACCTGTTGGATGTTGCATAGCAGGACGTCTGCCAGAATATCAGATTATGTAAAGAAAAGTGGCATATATACGATGTTGTAGTTCCTGTCAATTCTAAGGTAACCTGTGAAGAACATGGTTGTCTGTGCTCTCCCCCCCTCCCCCCTCCATCTCTCCCCCTCTCTCCCCATATCATCCCCACTGTTGTTGCCCTGCTTGTGTCTTAACCCTTGGCCCCTTCACCTCTCCCCCATAGCTGTGACCCCTCCCAGTGCGGACCCTTGGGGGACCTCATTGGCCCCAGCCCAGATCCCAGTAGCTTCCGGGTCAGGTGACCCCTGGGCTGCCGACGGGCTTGCCCCTGTCATTGACTCCCTCACCTCTGACCCCTGGAGCTTCCCCACCAAACATACCAATGGCACAGGTACACATACTGCGCACACACACACATAGTCACTGCAACAGTAAAAATATACAATATACACTACACTAAATATACACTGAAGAGGGTTTATTTGGCATTCCGAATCGGCCAAATCCACACACACACACACACACACACACACACACACACACACGCGCACGCACACACACTTACTCAGACACCCTCAGCTCTTTGGTCAGCCGCCTGAGGCACTGACATGAGTGAAGCTGCTGCCATGCTGTTTGGAGGAGCTGTGTGATGTGCTGTCTGGAATGGGTCTGTTTGTGTGTCTCCTCTCCTCCATTCCTCTTTTCCCCACATTAGTGGGCATTGTGTGAGACCTTCATTTCATAACAAGACGCATTCTGTACACATTGCCTGATTTTATCCCATCGCTTCATTTGTTCCTTGTTCTCTCTATCTCTTGCCTCTTTTGCCACTCTCGCTTCTATTTTTCTCCTGCTGTTTCTTCAGGAGATCCGGAGAGAAGAGGCTCTTTTGGAACAGCCGGAGATGGGAGCAAAGGTAGCACGGGCTCTCCGGTGCCCTTTGACCTCTCCTCTCTGGGCTCATCTCTGCCTGTGAGGAAAACGCCAGAGTCTTTCCTGGGGCCCAACGCTGCACTTGTGGACCTGGATTCTCTGATCTCCTCCAAGCCCAAACCCAAACAGCCCCCTCCCTCTCTCTCCAACTCCTCCACCAACAACCCCTTCCTACAGACACGGGGTGAGGAATGCAGCACGTTTATGGAAAACACATTTCTTGGTTTAAGCCTTTAAAAATATTAAGTTGTTTTTCATATCTCTCTCTCTCCCTCTCTCTCTTCTTTTCTTCAGGCTCATCCCCAGCCCCTGGTATGGCTGTGACCCCAGGTAGCACCATCTCCAGCAGGGGGGTTTCCCCCACCCCTCCTCCTACTTCCAATCCCTTTGGCGCGTCCTCCATGGCATCCATCTCCCCACAGCCATCCTCGCTTGGCCTGAGCCAGATGCGCACCAGCCCGGTCCCACCTAACCCCATGTTGGGTCACATGCCACCCCCAACACTGGGAATGGTTCAGCCTGGGATGGGCATGCATGGGATGGGAGTCTCTATGGCGGCCCCTGGCATGGGTATGGGAATGGTGCAGTCCAGCCCGATGGGAATGCCCTTCGGTGGGATGTCCCCCATGGCCCCACCTGGGAATGCCCACTTTATGGGCGCTGGAGGACCAGGCCAGCCTCCATTGATTTTGGGCGGGTCAACAGGGGTGGGCGGAGTGATGGGTGCTGGGGGATCTGTGGGTGGAGGCGGGGCCACCGGAGCGAGCACCAATCCCTTTCTTCTCTGAGGGCTTTCACCACTCCCCCTGCACCCTCCACAGCCCAAGCCCCTCATCACAAACAGTTTATGTGTCTGAAGAAAAAAAAAAATACAAAATTACGTGTACATCTCTATATTTAAAAGAAAACAAGAAAAGAAAAAAAGAAATTGTTATTTTTCTTTCACAAAAAAGCATTTCAATTTTATGTTTTATTTTTTTTGTTTTTTGTTTTTTTTTCCTAGAGTGGAATGCCGAAGGTTGAGAAGTGTTTATTTATTTAATTTCAAAATCATTTAAATTATTTTTCTTTTTTTCCAGTCTGATTGGGCAGTAGAGCGGGTGGATGATGGGGGTTTAATCAGTGTAGGACACCACTGTAGTATGCCATCATCAATCCTGCACAGGCGTGATCAAGTGATTGAGAGACTGATGAGTGGTGGGAGAAGAGCGGGTCGAGCGTAGCCACTAAAACAAAACAAAACAAAACAAAACTGATCGTGATCACACACACCCTCGCCGTCTTGTCTCTCCGGGGGAGTATCAGAAGGAGTGAAACACTGAGATTAAAAGAGTGCATGAAGGATGGATGGAACTAAACTCACAGCGACATTTCAGGCAAAATTCTGGTTGAGATCATTCAATGGCTGTATTATTTTAAGATCTTATTTAATGTTTAATGTAATTTATTTTAATTTTTTGTACTCTAGGGAACAAGGAAAATCACACTGAACTATGCCATTAAATGAGCGGCCTGTCTTTCCTCTTCCCTTCAACATTTCTGTGTAACAATCAAAAAAAAGAAAATGTGATTTTAACATTTCATGAATTGAGGGGAAAATGGAAAATTGTTTGTGTGTGTGTGAATGTGTTGCTGTATCCGAGTGAGAGCAAATGGATTTTAGCATGTGTGGGTGTATGTTTGTGTATATACGTCTGCACTTGCGTTTCTATGTGCATTTCCATTAGCCCAACCTCCTGGCTCACTACAGTCACTTGAAAGGCGAAATACAACATGAATTGTATTTTTTTTTAAAGTCACTTTTTCAATGCTTTGTAAATGTGGGGATTAAAAGAAGGTATTATAAAAGGTCCCATTTTATTTTCAATTATTATTTAGTTTTTTCTTCCCCTCTGGATTTATTTTGAAGACTACGTTTCTCCCACTGTCATGTATGCAGGGCACCCTGTACTCCAGTCTAAGCATGTGGTGAGCACACGCTTTTTTTCTCCTGCTGGTGTGATACAAGAAGGAGAAACTAAAATGCTTGTATAAAAACAGATGATCATCTGAATTAAAAGTAAAAAAACTAAAAAAATTATAATAAATTTTAAGTGCGGGACTGGATGAATGATCCGTGCTGTCATTTCTAATTTAGATTTGAATTGTTAGATTTTAAAAAGAAACAAACTGTCTTACTGGGGTAAGTCCAAATTTGTGCCGTTTTGTCACGTGCACCTTTGGGAAATATTGGAAAGATTAAAACACTGGTACAGTAAAATCATCAGGGTGTCCAAGCCCTTTCCCATCACTCCTTGATAAAGTATCAACAACTTCATGCAGTCAGTAGAGGGTTAAATGATTTGGCACCCTCAGGATGTTGAAAACAAAGCAAGGCTGAAGCGTTCTCATTTCAGCAGGAGCAGGATTTACTGGATCACTTTTCAGCAGCCCACTTGCCAGTATGTAGTAGACGGAACCAGAATTTAAAGGACATCCTGTAATGCATCCTGTTCGTTTACTCCAGACCCCCTGGTACTTTTAAGTTGCCAGGGGCTACAGGACAGTGCTTGTCTGAGAACTTAGAAATCCTGACCAATAACCTGAGCCTGGAAAAGTCAGCTGCGTCTACACCTTGTCCTCCTTCGCCATCATGCCTTTCACAACTTTTTTTCTGGCAGTCCTGATAGAGAATTCATCGTGCATTTCAATTTGCACTTCTAGTGTTCAGATTCTTCACTATCTGACAATTCTGTCCAGTAATCATGTGTTATTCATCTGTATCTAACTTAGTGACACAGCTATGACTGATAAAAATGTCTTGTAGAAGCTGCATTTTGTGAACCAGATGACCATTTGACATGAAATCAGCACTTTGCTAAGCTGCCAGTAATGTCTAGATGCTCAGGAATGGATTCTTGTGTTTTTTGACAGCACTCAGAATGGAAGACCACAACTCAAAATCAATCAACTACTTTGAAATCCTTTGCTGGAGCACCCCAAAGAGGACCCAATATTGCACCACTTTTGTTCAGTAGGTTTTGTTTTCTTATGATTTACAACTTTCAGATAACATTTGTTGTCATTTTGCCACAGGTTATTATTGAATTTGGCAAAGTCATAGATTAAATCATACAAAAGATGGCTATATACATTTCAGAGATTAATTCAATTGTTTACAATACAGGGGGTATACATTATTTTTTCCCCTACTAGTCAGCCCATGACATGGCCTTATATGAGGGGTGACTAATGAGTGATTTGAACAGATAAGATTGATACATTTGTGGCTTAAGGTAGAAGGAGACATAGTATAAAGCTGTGGTTACATGCATGAGCAGTTCAACTCAGTGATTATGCAGAAGGCTGTAAATTAATAACTTTAGTGGTATTCCTCTTTCAGATTAATGAAAAAAAGTCTGCACTGTCTGAGAAAAATGGACAAGATTGGCCTTCGTACAATCATTTGCCAAGGAGGTCCAAGAGGACATGGTGGTGAAAGTATTTCATTTTATACCATATATTGGAGATCCAGTCTTAGATTCGATCAGTCAGGATTCAGGTTTAATCGTGTACAATGGTGGCCATTCCAAGGGAGACAAAGCCTGAAGTTCCACTCAGCTTCACCTCAGACTCATCTGATTTATCTATTGAAGGACAGTCTGTTAAATACACTGAGTTTAAGGGGTGTCAGGGGACAAGGGGAATAGGCCCTGGGGACAAGGCTCTTTGTTTTGACCTGGGGGGGAAGGTGAGAGCACTTGTCACACCTCACTCCTTAGGTCAACCCAAAGTATATTCACCCAGGAATGTTTACATGCTAGTTAAATCCAAATAAAAGTAACAAATATAACTAGGTATAAGATACATTGAATTATTGACTATGCTATATCCTTATTAACCTTAAATCTCAAATGCCGGTCCCTTCAGTGGCAACACTAGGGGAGGGTGCCCCTTCTTACAGCCTGGTGAACAAGTAGCGGATGACTGCATGAAGACTCATGCTGTCCAGACAGTGCTGACTTGCAATTTTCAATTATCTGGAATAGAAATACCTCTAGTGATACCTAGTGATTAACTTCCAACTTTACGCGTAATCGCTCACAGAGTTGAATTGTACATGCATGTTACGACAGCAATATAACTGCAGAGTTATTTGCAAAAACATGTCTCTGTTTTCATGAATTTTCAAAATTATGTTTTTAATTGTTCTTTCCAGGTAATATCTGCAGTTGGGTTGTTTTGATGAAGTCAAAATAAATAATTTTCACTTAATTCATGAAAACGGAGACATTTTTGTAAATTAACTCTCTCTTCTACCTTAGGCCACAAACCTATCAATCACCCCTCGTATCTATATGCACATTGATCTTCCAGTTGAACATTGGAGCAGGAACACAAACTCTAATTGTTTCATCCATGTGCGTTGTCAGTTGTGATTTCTACTGCCGTATACGTCCAATGTTCTTTTGTCATTTAGGTGATAAATTCATTTTTGAATAGATTATGCTTCAAAGTGTTTTGTCAGGAGGCCATGTTTGCTATATACAGTTGAGTATCATCTCAACACATAAACTAAAAACGAAATAAACAAACCAACATATGACTTGTAAAACTGTGTAACAGGCATTGCCATCTCACATAGTTTTTCACATCTCACAAAGGTCAGGATAAGGGTATTTCAAGCACCCGATCAAGGTCCAAATTGGAGTATTATTTAATTTTTTACATGTTACATTAAAATGGCAGTCGCATTCTATGCGTGATGAAGCTAATGTCAGCAACATTGCTGTAATGGGACCTTTTGGACTTTGGCTTCAGGCCATGCATGTGAACATGTAACATAGACTGCATAATAGGCTACAAATGTGTTTTGTTAGCTCCGCCTCCTCTCCTCTCCGCTCCTCTCCTCTCCTCTAGTGCTTTAATGGTTCTTCACCTTACCCTCACTGCAGTGACGTGAAATCAGACTACAATGATGCATCAGAAAATGGTATATTTTATTAATATACTTGCATTCACAAACTTGAAAATGTTGTAAGTGTCAGGATAGTCAAAATATCATTAATCACTTCAGTAAAAATACATGTAGCCATTTTATGTTAATATGAAGTGTGCATTTTGAAAAAAAAGACAGTTGAAATGGGTAAAGATACCATATATTTTTCAGCATATTTCAGCCATTCAGCTGCTTCATCCACCTCACTCAACTGAATTCCATCAAGTATTGCCAAGCTATGTCAGTGGGTGTCAAAAACTACTGTGCATGCGCATAATTTAATCACACTGTGAGGCAGGTGAGCCATCCTCTCACTTTAACTTGGAGTGTGTTCTACACCATCAGTGTTATGTGTGTGTTGGTCTGAGCTTGCACAGTCTCTTTGTCATATCCTCACACAATCAGTGAATCCCAGTCGAAGTCATCTTGAAACTCCTCACTGTTGCTCTGCTTCATTGGGGGCCGTGTCATGGTTGGGGAATGGACAGCTGTGGGGCACAGACAAACGGAATTGGCCCTGTGTGATCATTTTTGATTTATATAGTAGCTATGCTAAGTTATCCAAGGAATGCTGTGCATTTGAACAAGTAGTAAATGGAAGATGAATTTATTTATTTGTCCTCACATTTCACTCAATGCTAGACACACAGACACAAATAATCAAATCACATGTGATATCTTGTCATCTTTCAAATCAATGACTCTGTTAATACCTTGTTAACATGGTACTTCACCAATTGTTGGTCTATATTTAACCTGTATAATCAACCTACAGGAGGGGTTTTGACACAGAAGACGTTCCTACCCTTTGGTGACATGTGCTGGTTGGGGGCTGGCTGGAGCAGACTCTGCCGCTGGAAGGCCTGGGTTTGAGTCTGGGGGGTAAGGCTCCTCCTGATGTTCTGGGAGCCGGGCCCAGTCATGGGGGGGTAGGCCAGGGGTGAGGGGTTGGTCAGACTTGCCAGTGTGGGTGGAGCGGACGGCGGGAGAGACAGAGTGGCTGGAGGAGCCAGCATGGAGGGACTACCAGAGGTGGAGTCGAACAAGCCCTTTTGAGTGAAGAAGCGGTTCAGAGAGTCACAAAGTGAAGTGAAGAGCAGCGGATCCAGGGCCCAATCACAGAGCTCAGCCTGCCTCATGCTCTCCAGAAGGTCTGAAAAAAAGAGGATTATGTGAGTTGTATGAAACCTACATGTCCCACTGAACTTGAATACTATCACTGGAATTATGGCTACAACATCATTACCTCCCTTTATAAATATGTACAGCACTATTTGAACTGACCCCACTTATACTCACACCAACTCCACAAGCACAATGTATATCTATGTATATCAGTCATAATATGCCATTATGTCATGTGCAGGAAGAGAACCTTTGTAAAGCATATTGGAATTGCAAAAAAATTTTAAAAAACGTAAACGAACCAGGGTGACTGGAGAGGTCTATGTTAGACCAGTCCAGACCATTGGCAATCCTGAAACTCTCTTTTAAAGAATCAGGGTTGTTTAACCAGTCTGATGGTACGACTGCAGGGGAGTATGGTAAAGACGAACCTTTGGGAGAATTGATGGAGGAAAAGAGAATTAAATGAAATATAGAGAAAGACATTGGTTGGCATCCTATGTTAACCATAACTTTGCTAAAAAAAAACTTTGCCATCTCTGCTCACCAGTATTTAGTGTTGGTCGCTCTAGCTCAGGGTTTGGATTCTGACAAGGTTGTGGGGAAAGTGGAGGGAGGGTTGGAGTGTGCAATGGGGCACTGTCATTATTCATCCCGAACGAAGGTGCAACATCCGCTACCATGGTGTGATGGTGAAGAAGAAAAAGATGTATTGCATAAGGAATAGCTTGCCAAATAAAACATGGACATTCGGGATAAAAACTTGTTTCCCCATCAGTCTTACATTGTGAGGCGACTCTCTCTCTCATAGTACGACAGAGGGACTGGAAAGAGGCGTACAGGTCTGGCATGTTGAGATCCGTGAAGGAGAAGCGTAGAGGGGGATCGGTCATGGAATGTCCCGGAAGAGGAGCTGATGGGGAAACCACAGGGGGTGCACGTTGCTGCAGCAACACAAATAAACACTCTGTTAGTGAAGCGGGAGACATGTGGGAGACATGTGGCTTTAAAGAGGCTGTATACCTTAAAGGGTGGTGGTGACATCACATTTTTTTGGGCAGACTGTGGGGGAACACACTCAGGCTGAACCTGAGGCTTCAATTCCTGAACCGTCGCTCTCTGAGTAACCTGGATCTTTAGGATTAGAGCCATTTGTTAATATACATTCTCAAAGTGAGAAAAATTATGTTTTAAAGTGACTGAATGAAAATAATTCTACCTCAGATTCTATGGGATATGGACGTTTAGTTCCTCTTGGCTCTTGGGTGTCAGGGGGACCATCCATTGTCCAGTAAGAACCCTTTAAAGACATTTTAGGGAGAAACTTGAAGAGGTGTTGGACATACCTCTATGCTTAGACTAAGAAACACTCTTGAATTTCCTTTCTTTAAATATCTGGAAGTGTATTAGCATGAAATGAGTAAACAAAATATGTTACATCACCTTTCCTGGATCATTCTGGGGCCGTGGGACTTTTCGGAAACACTTATTCAGGGAGAGGTTATGTCGAATTGAGTTCTGTGAGTTCAAGTATAACACTGTTAGCATAAAAGCACATGCTACTACATTAATGCATATGATAACATCGTACATCAGGTAGAGTGGCCATCAAATTAATGTATTATACAACTGAAATTAAGAAGGACATCAGGCCGAATTTACTATTCCTTTTGTAGTCTTAACATCTGTGCCTGATACTTATAGCTGCACTAGAGAATTGAACCAAACTACAAACACATGACTATCAAGAGGTAGGTACTGTTTTTAAAAGACTCCATTGTGCACACTGGGAGAGTTTCCTGGTAACAGCTAGATCTGCTCAGCAACAGCAATGTTAGTGGCTCCCCCCAAAGGATGCATTCTTCAGAGAGAAGGTAACATGGGGATAACTTGAGAGGTCTGTGTTACACCAGACATCTCCAGTCACCCTGGTGTAACCCTCTCCATGAGGTTGACTAGTATAACATTTATGTCTGAGACAGTACTGAATGTTGTTGTGTTGTTTGAAACAATACTAGGTGCACAACTGGACTGAACAACACTGAATATTGTTTCAAACAACCGCAAACTCAAGGTAAGCCTTGAGTGAGTTACATTTTTCCAATGAAATTTGGCCGAGTTGCATTTTTGCATACCCTACCTTCCAGCCTCGTCCTGCCCTGCTGTAGTAAGGGAAGGTGTCACTGATCCAAGTATAGATGTCATTCAAACTAAGTTTCCCCTCAGGGGCTGCACGGATCGCCATTGCAATGAGTGTGGCGTAGCTGTGAGGAGGCTTCCCTTTAGAGTTGGAGGGAGATGGGGACGAGGGAATACAGGGAGGAATGTCTCTCTCTCTCCCGTGGTCTCTCCTCTTCTCCTTCTCCACTCGCTGTTTGCCCGATCGCAGAGTGCTTATGCCTAGTTGAGGAAGCCAGTCTATGCTGGTTAAGCTTGAGTTCAGTTCTGAGGTCATTATTCTGCTGGACACTGTATTGGGCAGAAAACAGACTTTACAGTTGATCCACTTAGTTCTGCACAAAAATGAGACATAAAAGCATCCCATTCTCAGACTATGTTTAAACACATAATAGCTACAGGTTTATTAATAACTAAAACAGATGAGTTTCATGGCTAGTTCCTGTTATGCCGTAAAAGCAGTGCTGCATAAGAGTACCAAAACATTTCACAGCACTGAAGTATAGGACAAGTTTCCACACATTCTTTCCTAATAGCCTCAGATGTAATTAGCAGAGAAAGGTTAACTTACCTCTCCCCTGTCAACAGGCCCCAGGCTTCACACAGTGTCAATTTTTAATGCTGTCATCAGTCGTGCAAGGCTATGAGAGTCGAGTTGTGTCCTGGTGTTGTTTTGTTTGTCTGTCTTCTTCTGCTCAGCCTATGAGTAGCACTTTCATGATTTGACTCTGGACGCTAACTTTTTAGGTTGTTTTGTTTTAATATAGACGGTCAAAACGTATTGAGAAAAGCAGAAAAAAAACTTCCTTTTTCTCGCGCTGGCTTTCTCCCACCCTCCTTTTCTGTCTCCTGTGAGAGTCATATGCTCCTCCTACTGTGTGACATCATCCCCTTTTTTTCTATTTCTCTTTCGCTCCCTCCCTCTCTCTCCACCTCTATGGAATGGCAACACACCCTGCACTCAGTTCAACACTTCCTGTTCCACAGTGAGTGTTTGCTATGGATCTGGAGTCAGACACCTTAGGGAGTCGACACCAGGGGGGGTAAGCCTTATATTTTTACTTTCATAACGTCAGTATACATTTTAAAGAAGTAAGAATGCTGAAAGTTGATAATTACCTCCATCATTAGACAATTCTTTAAATGATTGATATAATTGTGTTTTAAAATGGTTTATTAGATGAATATCAGACTCTCTATACATTTTAAATCTGTATAATTCACAAATTACAAATGTAAATATGTCTGAACTTAAAAACAAACTGTTAACTAAGAACAATCACAGTCATGCAGCTCTCAACAAACAGGTTTTATTGCTGTGTCATATTGCAGAGCACACACAAAAACGATGTGGAAAGCACTTGTTGTGAAAAAGGCCTCTTCCTGCTCATCACAGGGAGCTAAATAAACCCAGCAGGCCTGTGTCAGGTGAGGGGTGGGCCAGCAGCTTTTGGATCTGTGGACAGAGGTAGAGATCATCGCTGCTGATTTGTGAGGCTTCTAGCTGCACTGCCATTATATACATTATATATATACCTTTATATAATGTCTTGCTTGACATTCCATTAGACAATTATACGTAATTTATAATTATTTATAATTTATCATTAAAGTGATTTTTAGAGTATAATTTCCAAACTAAATGGATACATATTCAACTGTATTTTGTTTTAAGTTTTCCAACTTTTTGGAAGCACGCCTATGCAGTGTTGTGATAGGAGATCACATACTTTGTGTATTTCCGGTAATACCTAATAAGTTCTATGAGTGGCACATATTTCCATACCTCTTTGAAATTGGGGTGCTTGGCATCCTGCACCAGTTGCAGCAGAAGTCCCTCAGTTGTGGTGAGGAAAGCTCCACTCTGCTTCAGACGAGACAGCGCAAACAACCGGTCTGTCTGGCTGCAAGAGACAAGTAGGCGAAATGTACACATACAGTCATTTTTTTCAAGAGATTAGACCACCAACAGGTACATGAATCTGTGTATAATGTGTTAGGTACCTTCGTGAAGAGACGGCATCTGCCACAATATGCACCTCTATGCCTCTCTCCAGGAGATCAAAGGTTGTGCACTAAAATAAAAATAGGCATGAGAAAGTTATTAAAATACTAAGTGTCTATAGTAAGATATCCTTCCTGATTCTGATTCTTCCTAATATGGTGGCTCAATGACATAACATTCCATGAGTAACAAAATGTTAGTATTATAAAAACTGCAATAAACCTTCGTAAACATCAGATTATGTGTGATTCCAAGAGTCTAAATTCCTGCTTGATATATTGCACTTGAACCATTTTCCTATAGTAAGATACAAGTCATAAGGCTACAGTACCGCAATGCATGCTTGAGCCTCAATTCCACACAAGATGGCCTTCTTCGGCTCCCCAAGTGCCTTGAGCTCACTCTGCACCTCCTCAGTCAGCATGGAAAACTTAGTTTTAGCGTAAGCCTTCAGGTCTGAAGCCCCCAGCTCTGGCACAGTTGGACCCAGCCCCTTGGGATACTGTTCTGTCACGATGGGAGGGATGCCAAGAGTCCGGCAAGCCTGTGTGACAGGACATACATAATGAGCTGAGTGCATTAATGTCTTCTTTCAAATGTGAGGACGTTGAAGTGCTCTATTGGCTTCAAAGAAATAACATGCCATACCTGCACTACCTAATAATGAAGGACTGAGCCTCACCTGAAGTACTCGAGCTGCGTTGCTCACAATGTTGGTGAACTGGAAAATTGTCGGACGGAATTTGTCCTGCATGTCACAAAGCAACAGAACAGTTCCTTGGGTCGAAAGTCTTCCAATGCTCCCCACTGCAATTGAGATTTAATAACATTTCTGAATGCAATAAAATATTCAGTTCAATCAGAGACTATGAGTCAGTCCTTGCTCATTAAGTTAAAGACTTAGCTATTGTAAAGGCTCTTGCCTTTGCATTGCCGATCACATTCAATTCATTATCTGCTTTTATATAAGCAGATTCATAATAGCTACAAACCCCACTATACACTTACTGCTGACGACAAGATGACCACAATCCAATAGTTTAGACGAGGACAAGTCACTGGTGTTGGGACTGATTAACTGGTATTTACAGAGTGGACGTTTCCGCCCCCCTTTCTTATTGGAAAGTTCTAAAATGACATTCAGTTATATTTGCAAAGACTTCCTCAAGCCAACGCTGCTTCCAGACAGGTGATTCCCAACACGATGACACGTTAGAGGTTGAAAACAAAAACTGCCTCGAGTCGTTCGACGAGATACCTGAGGACATGTGGCGTTTGTTAAGTTATCTTGTAAAATTGACACTACAGAACTACCGACCTCCAGACATAAATATAACGCAGTCGGCCGACGCATATTGAGGTGCGCGAACAACAGAGCAGTACGTATGG
Organism: Clupea harengus; assembly: GCF_900700415.2. NCBI lineage: Eukaryota > Metazoa > Chordata > Actinopteri > Clupeiformes > Clupeidae > Clupea > Clupea harengus. Next base: position 22,694,640 of record NC_045162.1, on the reverse strand, counting down.
GCAGTACTTAGTATCTCCCAGCCAGTGAGAAAACGAGTATCAGCAGGATTGACATATAATCCAATCAACTGCATGCAACAACTGCAGGCTCATAACTTGACGTCATGACAAAGCTGCACTCCTCCAACGCAGGCACATTTGCAAAGATGTCAGATAATGCTGACTCTCCAACAGAATCACAAAAAGATGATCCGCCTACACAGCAGCCTCCGACTGAAGACTCTGGACTTGTAGATGAAAAGAAAAAGAGTAATTATGTTCACTTTACTCTTATAAATGTTTATACTTGCGCTAAAGTTTAGCTGCCAACATCAGGCTAGCTCTGATGCTAACTATCTAGTTAGCCTGCCTCCTACTTCCGTATTTCCCTTTTGACGGACACTTCTGCTAGCGTATGAATGGGTAAATAGCCACGAATTGCCCAATGGTTGTGGCAGAAATCATTTGTGGGTGGTGCTAATATGTCACATGGCTTTATTTTTGTCATAACAATTTTCAAAGTTTGTAATCGTTTATGATTACAAAAAGAGAACACCTAATGTTGTGACAGAACTACACTTTTCATTCCCGGGGAAGCTTCACGAGTCACATTCGTTAGTCGACGTGAGCTCTGGCTGTCACAGCACATATTCAGGTTTTTGGCATGAGTGGCTTATTATTATTATCATCTTGGTAATATTGCCCCGTCGTTAAAACCCAGGTATAGGTGAATTCTGCACATATGAGTGCTTTAATTGATTTCACTGGGCAGTTATCTGTTGGGGTGTGCCTCTTAACGTCGTCCACAGTATCCATAACACGAGAATGCCATTTTTTGCAGTTGATGTGTTACTAAAGGCTGTTGGAGACACTCCCATTATGAAGACCAAGAAGTGGACTGTGGAGCGTGGAAGAACAGTGCATTCTCTTTCACAGTTTATCTCACGTTTTCTAAAGCTTGAGCCTAGTGAACAACTGGTAAGATGCTTACTCGTCTATCAATTCCTACATACAGTACATATCCTAATATGCTATTACAGTATGCCTTCCCTCCATACATGTCATAGCAATGAACACATGGATTGTTGTCAATAACAAAATAAAGCTTTTATGTCTAAAGTCTGTAATGTCTCTTCCCCAGTTTATATATGTCAATCAGTCCTTTGCACCATCGCCTGACCAAGAAGTAGGTGTGCTTTTTGAGGTAAGTGGTTAATAATCAAAGCATTATTTTTGAAAGTAAAAATAGTGATAAATTAAAATAATAAAAAACCTGCTTGATATAGTTCTCAGCAACATGCAAGCTATGAACAGTGTCATTTTAGTAATAATGTGGTATGTTTTCTAGTCAGGGAAAAGTACCCACTCTGAATAAACCAATGTGTTCTTTGCTGTAGGCTTGAAATATTGATGGATGCTGTGACTATTAGGGGTGGGAATCACAGAAAATAGATACGATACAGATACGATACCATCACGATATGTTGCCCACGTTAATAATGGTGTCAGGATACAGGGATTCTCTGATGATCAATATATTGCAGGACGATCATCTACGATACATCACAATATCTGTGTAACCGAACAAGAAAAAATACTCCTAAACGGCTGGAAGCAGGAATTATGCATTTATTCACTGCATTGTGGTGTCAGTTTAGAAGAATTTGACAACTGAGATGAAACGATGCACAACTAAATTGATGAAGTCTGAACCCCGTGTCCCATTTCTGAAGTTTCCCAAGCATCCACCAATGCAGTCACATTTGCAAAGATATCAGATAATGCTCTGAGCCTTAAACAGAAACATCCAGGCATCAGCACTTATTCCAGTAAACCTCAAGAGGGGGCTGCAAGTGAAAGAGTTTGTCAGAATTTTTGTCTTTTACCTTTAATATTTAGCACACTGCATTTTGGACATGCTTGGACACAGTGTTTTTAGATGTTATTTAGAATCATTTAAGAGAAGGAGATTTATTATTCTTTTAACTAGCTGAAATTAAGGTGAATTAAATTAGGCCGTAGTGAAGTGCTAGTGCTATAAGAATTGTGATTCCTAGACCTACGTAACAAGTCCTTTATCTTTTCCAGTCTTTCGGCAGTGATGGAAAGTTGGTTCTACACTACTGTAAATCCCAAGCCTGGGGCTGATCCATGTTTTATGTCTTGTCACGCTCATACAAAACCAAACACATTTTTATCAGGTGTTAATTCTTTATGTTGTCTATATGTTTTTTTTTTTTTTTTAAATGTAAATAACAAAATGTAAATAAATAAATGAATGAATGTTTCAAACATCTCTTTCTGTGTCTCTCATCCTTTGCTCATCATGCCAGTAAATTTGGTGGGACATGGTTTTGATGCAGATAAAAAAATTAAATAAAGGAAAACTCATTTGTGGGACATAATCTTCAAAGCTCACACAATTGTTCTGTTGAAGCATTCCCTTTAGCATGGTTATCATGTTTGGATGTCATCTTTGCATTACTTAAGCTCTTTTGGAAATGATTGGATGCAACAGAGCAATATGCAGCCCCACTATAATAATGGCACTCTGGGTACAAAGCTCTATAAAGCTACACAGGCGTGTTTTAACTGTTAGTAAGAGATGGAACTTTAAAGGAAAGATTGAGGGAATTTAAGAGTTGGATGTTGAAAGAGAAAGTACAGCAACAGATGGAGGGATTATGCAAAATCTGGGTGGGTCTCTTGACCAATTCCCAAGAAGGACAGGGATGGGATGAAGGCGGAGGATTGCTCAAAAAAAAGATGAAGGAGGACCTGAATCAAGACGAGTGAGTGAGCAAGCGAAGGAGTGTGGCAGTCAGCAACAAAGGTGAAGGTCACCTTTTTGGGCAAGAAGCACAGGATTGATACAGGAGGAGGAATTTGCCAGAACATTTTGAAATGTCACAGCAGTGATTTTACATTCTAAGGAAAAGCAAGATTTTATGGTTGAGAAAATCATGCAAAAGGTAGGCAAACAGATTTAAATTTTTATATATTTTTTTCAAATTTGATCTATTATGATCTGTACATGACTGACTGTTTTTGATAGTTTAAAAAATGTATAAAGTATATGAAGTACATGATCTCAATTATGCAACACAGTTCTATGTCCCTGCAATGGCTATAATTTGCTTTGATGACAAGAAGTATATTTTGATGAAACAGTTGCAATGAGAAACAATTCATCGTTCATTTTTTATTTTTTAAATAATTTTTAAATATTGCAGTCAGAAATCAGCAGCCATACTGATGTGGCATCTTGAACATTTTCATTTAATTCATGACTGTTATCATAATCTATGTAACACTGAGACACTGTGATGACGTTTTTGTGTCCCTCAGTTTAAAATGAGAAATTTGTTCATGAATTGTTTCTACCATATTTGCAGACTTCCTTGAAGAGACATTGAAGGCATAAGCAGAACAGGGGTCTGTCCATGTCCTTTCATTGCAGTTCCCTTTCTTGCTCCCACCCTCCCAACCACACACACACACCTAGTACAAACAGATTAAAACAGATTAATATGGATTACATGTAAAGATAGATTTAAATCAGGAGATTAACCAATCATGTCATCAAAAAAAATAATCCTTTGATTTCCCCCCCCCCTCTTCTCTCATCTTTATTTTAATTCCATCAGAATCTTAAGTGGGGGACAGGAATCGTTTCTGAGTCATTAAGGTGGATAGACTCATGATTTACACATCTCTGTATGACACAGATAAACAAATAAACAAACAGGGCCTTTGGAAATAGCCTGACAGATTGACCTCGCCTGACAGTGGCTCCAATACTGTAATACCTTCTAATCAAGGAAATGAAGGAATGTCTTATGCGTGGCAGAAGTTGAAGATGGGGCATTATATCCTCAGGCACCATATGACAGAGAATAATCCACTAACCAACCACAATCACATTCAATCACACTGAAATCTGATCATTGAAAGCAGCAATATGCATTAGCACTGTACGGTGTAAATGGTTACACTGGTAGCTCAGTCTGCTTTGTTTTATTGACTTTTGAGGGCAGACATACATGGCAGGACACGGGCTCATGGCTCAGATGAACTGTCTGTCACAGAGATATATGTAATAGGATAACATAGACAGAAGTCCCATGAGGCATATGTCCTGTGGTTGCAAAGTCCTCCCTTGGCCTGACCCTCTTCAGAGATAAATCCCCCTTGTTCATTTGTGCTTCCCATCTGCCGATTTTCCTTCAGTCACTGGAGACTGGATTGTTGTGCACGAATTCCCCCTTCTCCCAACCTTTCTTCCTAGAACTGTACCACGTATTCATCACGTCCATTTCCTAATCCATCTACACTTTACACCCTCCTACCTTTTTTAAACTTTCCTCTCATTCTTGTGATTTTTGTGATTTACCCCAATGTTCTGACTTTCTCCATTCCTTCACTGTGTTGTGTATCTGCTCTCTGTTCTCTGCCTTGGCCACTTCCTGGTTCCTCCTTGTGTCCCTCACTGCTACCATGTTAGAGCACATGTCTCGCCGCTCTAGGTCCCTTCTCTCCCTGACACTGACCTCCCTGGCGCTGGCTCTGTCTGTGCTGGCCTTCTGCACATCCTACTGGTGTGAGGGAACACACAAGGTGGTCAAGCCCCTCTGCCTGTCGCCTGTCAAGATGAAGAACTGTGGGCAAAACAACAGTGAGCCCTACACTACGGGTAAAAGGCCACTGTGACTTTATTGTGTGGTGTCAGATTGAAGTTGAAATTTACTTAGCGGAGAGCAGATCCATTCGAGACCACCTGTAATATTGGGCGAAATGTAATCTCATGTAAAATGTACTACCTACGAAAAGAATGATAATTCCTTACGCTACCAAAGATGTCAACCTGCCTACTTCTGGCTAAATCAGATCATGGATCAACGAAGGGAATCCTTAATTTTGAGGAGGTGGAAACGGTACTCTGTAAGGTCATAAGGTCAATTCTGATCTAGCTGAAGAGATGACCCAGGTAGCAGCTGATCCTGGAGAGGATGTGGCCCTGATGTGGGCCAGCGTCAGCGGCAGGCGCTATGTGGGGACCAGAATGAGCAGCAGGGTTAACGTGCGTGCATGCAGAAGGCCCAGGAGAGAGCAGGGGGACTGGGGAATTAATAAAGCATGCATGATGTCTGAGTAAGAGGTCATACAGGGTAAAACACATCTGTTAGGGTTGATTAATTTCACCATGCCGAGGATTGGATTTACTTCATAATGAGGCATGTGGCCTCCTCAATAGGACTAATGAATTCTATATGTAAAGCCTTCTGTATATTACAGGGGTTTAAGGTTTTATTCTGGTTTTGATTTCTTCAGCAGATGTCCTTAAGCCTTGAAGAGATTGACAGGGCTCACAGGTCTCACATGCTTTAATCCCTTCACGCCACAGGATTTGTCAGGTTTAGGATTTCCCCCTTCAAAACACAAAGACACAGCTGGAGCACACCTGGCAGCCTTGTATAAGAGAGAGGGTACAGTCAGTGGATTTGTGTTTGGCAGTATTTTATGGGAAGTGATAGCAGACTTGATAACCTTTGCCATATTCACTGTGCTGCCTATTCCCAAACATGATTGAAGTGTAGGTATGTTTTGATGTTGCTATCAGATATGCTGTAGTGTAGATCTCTGGAAAGGTTGGAGACTGCACAGGATCTGAACTGGAGCCGAACAGGGTTCTGTAGTTGCTTTAGCTTTTTATTCAGATTTTGTCTTTGATAGATGTCAACGTCATTCAGAACCAAAACCAAGACATGAGCCCCACAAGCAGTGCTTTGCGTTTAGTTTTGGTAGAAGAATTGTGGTGGGTGAGTTGTAGTTTTGTAATTCCAATAGGCAATGTATAATTCATTGCCTTTGGGCATTTGTTCTGTGACATAGAAATAACTGCAAAAAAAATCTTGGTAGTCTGATGCTCTGGATGCAATTCTGAAAGCCAGCTGCAAGCATTGATATGCATTGATATGCATATTAATATGCAACAAATTTGGCTGTAAACAGTTGATTGAATTATCTCTTGGCATGCCAAATTATTTTCCCAAGAAGAGCATTGCCGTAACGACATGTGATATATGCCTTCAATACAAACCAAAGTAATTGCTCTCCTCTCAAGGCCCCGTCACACCATGACGTTCTGGTCAACGTTCTATGATGTTAGAGGAAACGTTGGTAATCATCCACGGTCGCTGGTATTGCGCCAGAAGAGCTTTGTGTGAAAGCTGGTGAACGCTGTAATCGTCGGTAATCGTCGGTGATCGGAGGAGAACGCTGGTCCAAAAAAAAAGTTTTGAACATGCACAAAAGTTCTCATGGAGATCAGCGTTCTTCAACGTTTAATTTAAACGCTGGAGAACTTTCGTGGAACGTTTGATTAACTTTGCACGCGTTTGGCTATGGTAGTCAGTCGTTGGTAGGGTAGACTGAGTACAGTTGATGCACCCGAAATAACTTATGTGCGCACTGCGCAGCAAAAAAATCCTGAGACGTGAATTTTAGTTTGGACATGCCTACTAACATCCTCTTTGATCCAGGGAAATTTGAGCACCTAACCCATCTCTCGTAGGAAGATATCGGCGAAAGTTTTTTCACCAAGGGAAGATCTTGATTTTATCATGTCCCTTCTACAATGAATATGTTATTAACCATACGTGATCAACAAACGCAACTTACATCATTGCAAAAGTTATTCTTTGCACTATACATCGACATATGCAATGCTATCATGTCATGCAAGGTCATTGCATAATCTAGCGAAAAGCGGAGTGGAGGGTATATATGCTTGCTTAAACCCAGCATGAAGTAGATGTACTGAACTTGAACATAGCTGAGCACTGTTATAGCTGGTGCTGTTCCATGGCAGATGGATATGATACGAAGACTCTTGTGACATGGACAATGTGTGTGGATGTGTTGATGTTTTCTAATAATAAACATTGAGAAACACAAATTCAGTGTCAAATTTAAATCATTTATTTTAATAACATAAAACCCCAGGAATAACGCCCGTTATTTCGTAAATCACAGTAATAATAACAGTACATCTTCGTCCGAAGACATTGCTAGTGAAAGAGGCTTTGTATTCTTCCTACTTTCAGCAGCATTTATCATCTTCTTACCTGCAGCAGCGCTAGTAGCAGACACGTCAGCACACGTTTGTCGCGCACCAGTGTCGCTGTTACATGCTCCTCATGCGTGAGTCCCACGCTAGTAGTCATGCGTCAGTCCTACGCTATTCTTTCGTTAAGTCACACGCCAGATGTGTCCACATCGCCCTAGAACGCTCGAAATTGAACGATTAGAAAGTTCAGAGAACGTTGACCAGAACGTCATGGTGTGACGGGGCCTTCATTCTTTGTCACGTTTCATGGCAAGGCTTGAAGGAACTTCATTTCCAGCTTGTATATTGCAGAGTCTCCAACTCCTGACCCTCGAGGCCCATCTAATCGGACATTGTCACCAAAGAGGAGGGAGGAACTGGCCAAAATACGCCAGAGGCAACTAGCCAACGCTGTTCAGTATATCTGGGAGACTGGGGAGGACAAGTACATGTTCCGCTACTTCCACACGGGATTCTGGCAGTCTTGTGAAAAACATATTGAAGGTGAGTTTACATGTCAACTGCAGATCTGTCATCTTTTTTTAATTGTGTCTGAATGTCTGGAATGTTCTTTTTTAGGTGAAAGGTGCCGCAGCTTCTTCGGGCTAACACCAGGAGAAACCCATGGTAATTGTATGTGCCGCATGTTTATATGTGTGCTTCTCATACATTTGTACTGATTCCCTCTTCTTCTTTGCAGGAGTGCTGTGGTTGTCAATGATATCTGAGTTTATGTACATCACTCTATTGGGCATGGGCTTCCTTCTGATGTGGTTGGAAGTGCTGTGTTCCCATAAAGAGATGCATGCACTCAAAATCAATGCCTTTGCTGCTGTCTGCACTGTGCTGTCTGGTGAGTTGGGCTACAATCTCTTTAAGAGAATGCACTTCTGAGGTTTCTGTTCCGTCAGTCAGAATTTTTAATGAAATTGTAATGTGTTTTTGCTTCCTCCATTTTCTTTGTTACACATACTTATACACACACACACACACACACACACAAACGCAAAACATTTTTTTAGGTTTGATGGGGATGATAGCTCACATGATGTACACAACCGTGTTCCAGCTGACTGTGATTGTGGGGCCCAAAGACTGGAGACCTCAGACATGGGACTACGGCTGGTCATTTGCGTGGGTTTTCCTGCTTATGTTCTCAATGCTGTATTCCTTCACAATGGTTATGATTTACATGTACTTTGCATTAACATCACTTGGGCTGGCGCTTGGCACAGAGTCATTTAAATTCAGAAGTGTGTAGTATGGTGTGGATCTGTGAGCAGACCTCCTCTTCCTCGTCTTTTGCTCACAGTCCTCCTCTTTCCCTCCACAGCCTTGCTTGGGTGTCCTTCAGCTGTTGCATGGGAGCGGCTGTTTTCACACTCAACTCCTACACCAAAACCATCATCGAGCTGAAGCACAGACAGAGGTTGCGGCTGGAGGAGGCCCGTGCCGCCAGCCACGCACCCTCCTACGATGAAGTGGTACCAGGGGGCGCCCTCTACTCCGTGAGCAGTTTGCTGCAGTGTCCCGATGGGATGATGGACATGATGTGGTCCACGGACGGAACCATGGGAGTGGTGGGAGAAGAGGACGGGGATGTGCCGACAATGGTCCTGGTGGGCGGGTGTGGCCCGGATGGATGTGAAGATTGCGAGAGAGAAATGGATGAAATGGAGGAGGCCATGGAGAGAGAGAGAACAGACTCACCTTGTTAGAAAAGCAGGGCAAAGAGGTATTTGGATATTTTCAGGCCCGGATGATTTAGCCATGTGCTTGGAGCTTATGTTACAAAAAACTAACTTGGAACCGATGCTAATACGTAATAACAGCTGAGTTGGTGGCTGAAGGATTCTAAATTCCGTGGATTGTTACATACATACATGAGACAGTTTTGTTACCGATGGCTGCAAATGACATGTGTAAGAAATGTAATAGAGTTCTTTACTATGAAAAAAGATAATTGATTTATCACTTGCGCACAATAAATCACAGCAAAGGTTGAAATAAAATGCTATGCAGTTATGTTTGATTGTGTTTGAGTTGACCTACAGATATGACTTATTATTACTTTAAAAGTGGTGCCTGAGACCTGGTGCTTACTTTGAAATTATTTGATTTTCAT
>NC_045162.1:22627928-22682928 GCF_900700415.2 Clupea harengus | reverse complement strand
TAATTGTCTATAAGACACAAGTCAGTGTGCCAACTCTGTGAATCCCACCGACAATGTGTTCTTTATTTTTTGCCACACCAAAGCAGTGCAATATGAAGAATTGTTCACCCCTCATACAATATAGGACCATGACTTATGTGGTTTCCAAATGATGTAATAGTTTATATAATCATTATATTATGGCGCAATGTTGCAAATACTTAAGTTCCTCCATTTTACTCATCGTTTAGCTATGTTTATTCAATTTTATCAGAATTAATTAACTATGGGTCTTGTTATAATGGGTCTTAACACATCACACAATTTCACATGGCATGTTGTTTGCCAGAAAAGCTTTACCCCAAAATATAATCAACAAGAGTTATTTTTTCTTCTTTTTGGTAGCACATCTTGATTTTTACAATGGTGACATCCCATTTGGGATGGAGTAGTGGCTTCTCTATTACACAGTGCCCAACAGGAATCATCACTCTGGGTAAGTATATGTGTAGAAAGTGTATTGTTTGTCATGCGTAGGGCATGTGGTGAATTAACCAAAGGCCACACAGCCACCATTACAGCTGCATGTGTTTAAAACTCTGATTTGACTAATTTCAGTCAGACTTACATCTGAGAATATTAAAGCACATTTGAGAATAATCACATACATCAGAGGTCCTTTTCCAAAGCAGTACAAAAATTGCACTTGCGAAATAGAATAACACATAAAAACAGTGTTTGGGGTGCCTGGATGTATGTAAAATGAGGAACCAGATAAGGAACCAGGCCGATGCTCTTAAAGTGAGCAGCAGTTAGGAAAAGAGCACTTGTCTCAGGCGCTTAAAGACAGATTAGTGAAGATTAGGGCCATGGCCAAGCTGCTAGCTGATCAACAAGCTGCTTTCTGTTGCTGTGGCCTTTTGCTAAGCTCTGATATGTGACAGGGTATATCTATATCTACCTTTTCCTATCACACTTTTCTTATTGAGGGTGCAGGAGTCATCTCTACACATATTTGTGACATGTTGCACACTGTCCCTGTGGGAAGAAATATCTCGTGTGGAAAGTGAATGAAAGTGGATTTAAATAGTTTACATCACAATTCACCAAATATGCACTGTGCTATTATGATAGCAATAACAATTTCCTCCATGGTTAGAATGTTAACATTCATGCTTAAGAACTAAATGTTTACTGTGAACCTTTCCCCTTTAAGCGTGACAACAACTTTGTTGTTTGTTAGTGATGTTCTTGTAAATGCATAATGTATGCTGCTTGCACCACACTCTAGGATAAGCCATTGAAAATATGTAAGACTATAGGCATTTGCAAACATCCTTGGGTCTCCTTGCGCAGTGTAAAAAAATAGTGTAAAAAGGAGTATGTTTGTCAAATGCACTTCTTGTTTAACATGGTGATACAATGACACACACCAAACACTCACCAAACCCAATCCTTATAATAGCAGAGGGTCAGTGATGGGCTTGAAGTACTTTTGGAAATAAAACTTGTATTTCACTGACCAACAGCAACCTTGTTTGTGGATGGAATCTTGATTCTTGAATCAATTTTAAGGAGATTTAAGATTCATGTGGTTTTTATGTTACTCAATGAGGTACTGGTGTCCAGGATTGTCACAACATCTTTACATTAACCACTGCCAAAATCAATTGACAGGGTACAATACTGGGAGATTAATAACTCACAAAGGATAATCACAGAGTAACAGACCAGGGCCTGACCCTAGGTATAGCCTACGCAATTCCCATTGCCCGTCCTTGGGCCAAACAAACACAGTCGCAGTTTACAGGGAAAGGTCCACAAGCTCAAAACTATTCAATTCATATTTGTATTATATATATATTAGTTTTCACAAAATAACAACCAAGCTGCCATTATCGATTTTCCTCCTTCATTACCACTTATTATCACAGGTGACAAGTAGGCATCATTTGAAAAATGTTGGGTCTTATTTTTAAGTAGAAAGAAACACCTCAGAGGTGCTGAATAAAGATTTCCTCAGAGTGATTCCTTCAGAGTAAAAAAATAATGTAAATCTTTGGCAAAGATGATGACCTACATTAACAACTGCTCAAGAGGATCTTAACACCACAATGCTCTAAATTACTGTAAATGCCTACGAGTGACCTGGAACTTCTTTAAAGTATATAGTTAGATAGATAGAGTTAGTCTGGTGCAATTTCAATTCCGAAGCATCCCCACAGAATGACCCTGATGAAACTCACTTGGCAGATCTCTCCTACTTCTGCCTTGGTGATGTAGCCATTCTTGTCTACATCGAAGAGCGAGAAAGCCCACTCTAGTTTTCGCTGTGTCTTCCCGCTGGAGGTCATGTGTAGGGCAATGATGTACTCCTTGAAATCCAGTGTCCCATCATCATTGGTGTCAAAGGAGCGGAAGACATGTTGAGCGTATGTCTTTGCATCACTGTCAGGGAAAAACTTTGCATAGATGCTTTCAAATTCCGCAGGGCTGATGCGTCCCGTGGGGCACGTCTTCTGGAAGTTCTCATACCACTGGGCCAACTCATTCTCTGAGAATTTGGTGTTCAGCTTCAGATCCTCCAGGATCTCCTTTGACATGGCGCTACTTTTTGAGTTTCCCATCTTGTGCTCTTGGGTGAGGGGTTTACACACCCTTTGATGAAGCCTGCTGTCAGAGGCCACTCAAGTTCCACTCAAGGCGATTCTTCTTCTATATCTCACAGGTCTGATCTTCCCCTGAAGAATCTCAACTAAGACCTGTTGTTCCAGACAAATTGCAGTACTCAAGGCTGGCTGGATACACTGACAGTCTGCTTGCCGGACCTAGCTGTGGTAACTACTGAGAGAATCTAAACCACCCAAGGTGAGAATTAGATATTTAAGTGATGACGAAAGCCAAGGGTTGGCAGACAATAACACAGAAGATGAGGAGGTAAAGGGTTAGGCAGACTTAGCCTGCTACCTTTGACAGCGGCATTAAACCTATTACACAAGGATTAAACTGGCTGAGCCCCTGTGGCCTGATTTAGCTCCTGACACAACTATAGCCCAACAGAATATATGCTGCCGCTCAAAATTGTGTGGATGATTGTTTTCATTTCTATCCACAGACCACAGAAGTTTCACCAGTCCAATGAGATCTATACATCTTAATATACCAATATATCAATGAAGAAACAAATGCTGATGATGAATTATTATAGTTTAAATTAATAGTAATTCATTTAAATTAGAAGTAATTAATAGTTGTATTACGATTCTGTTGCTTATAGGCAGAACATTTTATCAAGTAAGGGTAGACACCATTATCTATTCAGACAAACAACCTGCATTCACCTGATGAGTTCTTAGCTAGTTTCACTAGACCTCTTAATTGATAATTAGTGCAATAGGCTTAGCAGATACATCTATTTTGAGAACACCTGGTGGTCCCAGATGCTACTCCCAGTCACTCCCTATCCCCCTTGGTTTTCTGCATCTCTACAAGGCTCTACCAGTGCCAATGTGACAAGTAGAATTAAAGCCATCTTCATTTTATGAAGTACTGATTTGGGCTTTAGAAAATGCGTACATTTCTAACTCTGAGCACCACTCATTGAGCGTCAAATATCCAACAATCTGGGAACAGTCCACTGCTTCCTTAGAGTGCTGATAAATAATACAAATGCTCGGATCACATTTACAGAGCTACCCGATGGCACTCACTTCTACCAAATTATGTACCTGTTCCTTATTTACTATCTTGAGCATACTGTACATCAGGGGTGCCCACACTTTTTTGGCTTGTGATCTACTTTTAAAATGACCAACTAAAAATGATCTACCACAAAACATGTTCATCAATAGAGACTATGCATGGCTAAAAAGGGGGGGGGGGGCACCGACACAGACACAGACACAGACACAGACACAGACACTTAAAGGAATCATGGTGATATTGGTGACATTATTTGAGATGGTTGATGCCTAAAATTCTTGATTTCGAGGGAGCTTTTCCAAAAAGTTCAGATGAAAGTTGCTGTGTTTTTAGGTGTTTGTAATCATAATTGAGTTATTTGTTGAAAAATAACTGATTAATAAACAAACATTCATTCATTAAGAACAAAAATAAATAACCTTGCCAATATGCTAAACAAAAGATTACCAGGACTACAAAACTTATCCACAACACAGTGCACTTGGCATTACAGAAGGACCATCAGTAAGACTGAATAAAATGTTATGAATGTCTCAGCCTTCACATATGAGAAGAAAAAAAAGCCTGTGTCACTGTGATCTGTCTCGTCATTTGACGTCCTGCCTGCGTTTCTGCCGTTCTCATTCTATGCCTATCAATCTGTTTTGCTATCTTTGTTTATTTATTTTATCCGTAAAGTTGTTGATGTTGTTCAATTTCATATATTAATTTAAAGTCATGCAATTTCAAGTCATCCATTCTTCAACACTCGCTGCTACCTTATCTTCAAACAGAAAGTAACGTTAAGTCTCCATGGCAACAGCTCTCAAGGGTTTGGATAATAATCGGATTTATTGCTTCCTTCATTATTCACAGCTAAATAACAGGCTTTTTATTTTGTTTAATACACGAAAAAGCTATATCTGTTCTATAAGAAAGGTAACCCTAAATGACTTCCGTTGTGATCTGGCGATTTATATATATATATATATATAAAAAACTTAATTTAAATTATTATTATTATTTTTTTAAATGACACGATCTACCACCATAAGCTTTGCGATCGACTGGTCGATCGCGATCGACGCATTGGGCACCCCTGCTGTACATCCTTACAATCATACCAAACAACAACCACCCTAATTAGGCTTAATGGAGTGAGGACTGTCTCACTCTTAACAGACCATCTGTCCAATGGGCCTTTCTAAGAGGTTTCCTCCCTCCCCACACCACACTTTCCCAGGACTCTGCTATTAGGCCAGGTAAACGTCCAGCCCAAAGGACCATTCTCTTTGCGAATGCTAAATCTTGTATTCATGATTCTTGAGATTTGGCAAAATGTCTCTTCTGTTGTTTCTGCTGAGGTACCAGTGGTTTGCTCAATTGCTTCTTCATTTGATATTTTACAGTCAATTTGGCCTGTGTTTGGTCTAGTGGGACATATTTTTGCTGCCTTCTCTTGTACTGCCTTATTGTTATACTCCCTTGTTGTAGCTGTTCAGGCATTTCAATTGACCAGTAAATGGTTCCAAGGATAAGCCTAATAGTCTCCTCTTTGATTGTAGTTTGTCAAATCTGTTTAGTCTAGCACAGTTACAGTTTTGAAATCCAGTCTTAGAGCAGCTTCCAATAAAGCAACATTATAGTTCGACCAGTTCCAGTAGCTACATCACAGTCAGGCCCACCCTGAATAGACCATGTACTGCTATAGTGAACCTGCTTTCTCTAAATGGGGATGGATTACAGTACTACTTTCTCGCATGTACATATTGCTTTGTTTAGTTAAGGTCTTCTTAGGATACATCACACCTGCATTGTCTTTGCCAGAACTGTTAAAGAGCTCAGTCAATTATTATTTTGTAAAATGGATACTGAGTACAAAACAGTGTTGCTCAGAAGTGTGATTTGTGAACTTGTGACTTATGAACATTTTTTTTTTTCACAAACCAAGTTGCATACATTACACTTGCTAATTGCTTACCTGGAAAGATGATCAATATAAGCATATGATCAATATAAGCATATGTATCCATGTGATTTCTTAACATCTGTCTATCCTTGTTCCTGTCTGTAAGGCATTTTGCCATAGCTCCTGTTGACCTCCTGTTTTGATGCTCCTGTGGAGACTCTTGCCCACCCACTAGACACAGAGTTATTTTCTCAGTTCTATTAATGGCTGCAGGGAGCCTGGCTCTATTGGATTACCCGTGTGAGCCAATAATGCCGCCCCCATCAGAACACAGCCCTCTGCTTTCAGCCTATTACCTACAGTGTCTGCCAGAACCTCTTTCACCATTCTCCTGAAGCCTCCAAGCTCAATCAAGTGATGTAGCTTCCAAAAAATCAGATGTTTCTGGAAATAAAATATCTATCGCTTTAGTACAGGTTCTGATATGTGTGTGAAATAAACATAAAAAAAATTAGGCTTAATGGAGTGAAGACTGTTTCACTCTTAACAGACCATCTGTCCAATGGGCCTTTCTAGGAGGTTTCCACCCTCCCCACCTCCCCACACCACACTTTCCCAGGACTCCCTTTGGGCTATTGGGCCAGGTAAACATCCAGCCCAAAGGACCATTCTCTTTGCCAATGCTAAATCTTGTATTCATGATTCTTGAGATTTGCCAAAAATAATAATAAATAAAAAATATGTGCTTCAGTACGGGTTCTGATATGTGTGTGAAATAAATATTAAGACTCTAAGTTAGAGGATAGGTGCTGAACAACAGAGAATCACATATCGTATAAGAGCTGTATTCCCTTACATTAAACATTATTCCCAACAGGAAACATTATTCTTGTGCTACCATATTTTGGCCATTCACTAGTTAATCTCACCTCAAATGAACTTGGGTGCTTAAGGTGACCAGGGTTTGTATCCCATTATATTCACTCACACTAATCCGTGTTTGTAATGACAGGGTTTCTCCCACCCCCAACCCCTTCCCTTACCATAACCTGGGCTTGTATCCAATTGCTACCATGACCATGAAATTTCAGTCTACTCCTGAGGAGTTTACACCAACCCTCCCACCCATTACCCTGGATAGCTTGTGGCATACAACGAGACTGATGTTTGGATAATTAGGTAGTGCATCGTTCAGACACTGAGATGTGAAATCTTTCCGAAGTGTATCTGTTGTTGCCTCTTGACATGTGTCCTAACCCATGGTCAGAATGGAGGGGTATTGTATTGTAAAGTATTAGTATGATGGTTGTAGTGCACCCTGTTACTATAATACTTAGGTTGGCTGTAGGGTGTGAGTACTTGGAAGTGAGAGGTTTCACCGCTGTGGGAAGTCGCCAACCAATAGCACGAGGACTTTAACATTTATTCCTGTGTATAACTAAAAGCTTTGTTCTAACTCCCTGCCTATTTTTAAATCGCTCACAATTGCACTGTCTGTAAGTATGCCAGATTGGTTAATTAAACAATTGTATTGCGTGGATTACGCTTGGGAACACCCGCTCATGTTAGTGCTTAGTAGTTTCAAGCTCTACTCGAAGTTTCCTGCAACAACAGATCAAGAGACGTGTCTCACTTCGCCCACGTAACTATAGTGCTAAGTCTGTACTGACTGCTGTTCAGTATATGTGTCAGCGCAATCTGGGTATCCATGGATTAAGTAATGGTATGGATGTAGGTCAAAGAGGCCAACCAAGCTGGGCAACAAAAGGCAAACAGCTTTAAGAAAACTATACCTCTCAGTTCTGTTATTCACAACGTGGCACGGTGGCTCAGTTGCTTGCACTGCTTGCACTGCTGCCTCACAGCAAGAAGGTCATGGGTTCGATTCCCGCATGGGGTGCTGTTGGCTCTGGGGGGCAGGTCCTCCCCAGAGTGCATAGTGCTCAGGTGGGCTATCTCCCGGGCCTTTCTGTGTGGAGTTTGCATGTTCTCCCCGTGTTCACAAGGGGTTTCCTCCACTAAGAACCCCAACAGTAAAAACATGCAAAATAACAGAACTCATGTCCATCCCTGACCAAAGATGGACAGTTCACTTCACTTGGTCCCCGGGCGCTGCAAAGCTGCCCACTGCTCCTGGGGGGTCCTTGAGGAAGGACGGTCCAGGATGGGAAAAAGCAGAAAATAAATTCACCGCGACCTCAGGCCTACCTGCGTGTGTGTGTGTGTGTGTGTCCTGTGTCGCCTCCTAATATGCACGTGTGTGTTCCAGTGTGTCGTGTGTGCCATTAAAAACCTGACAAAGGTCTTAATTATGCTTTATGTATTTCTTAACGGTTCCACCTTTAAGGTCACCCACTGTAATTTCACAAATAAAGTTTAACACTACTAATAATTATGACAATGCATTATTTCCATTAAGAACATTCATAAGTATATCCATTCAGTATATACAGTTCCAATATCCTGTCAAAGTAATAAGTTGTAGGTCTGTCTGAAGAATTGGAATAGATACCAAATATTGCAGTGTGAAAACCCCAGAAAAAACTGTGGAGCTGAGATTTGTAATGTTTTGCTTTCTTTGATTAAGCATAAAATAAAATCAAGAATAAAAAATGGTGCTAAAATGCATTGATTAGATTTTTTTTAAAGAGAGCAGGCCAAGGAGGAAACCAAGGGGAAAAAACAAAGGAGAAAAGGTCGCTGCATACAACAATACCCATGCCAGAAGGAGCCCAAATCTTCATAGGGTAAGAGAGAGACTCGGCAGAGGAGGAAGGGAGTGGGGTCTAGATAAATAAGAGTTAATGGGCCATAATGACGCTTAATGACAGACATGGCTTTCCTTCGGCATACAAAGAGTGATGGAAACCAACAAATGATAACAACAATAACACTAACAACAACGCCCACCATGTTGGTAGGCCTCAGGTTGTGACGCACTTGATAAATGCACCCCTCAAGGGGCCTGGTTCTCTCACACTATGCGCTGTCCTCTGTAGAAGAGGACAACTTGTGGAACACGGCTACCTGAACGAAGGCTTCGTGTGTGTGGGACATTTAATCAGCTATTACACCTGCACAACTTTATACATGTGGATACAGAGTTCAAGGCCTCAGGGGTAAGCACAATTGCATTTTTTGTGATATTATAATATGATTGTATAACATGAATATAATATAATACTTAATATAACTTATATTATATGTTATAACTTAGAATATGATACTAACATAATGCACTACTCAATAAATATGAACGTATAACTTATAAATATAATCATAGGTTTGGTATTTGGAATAATAATAATAATAACAATAATAATACTAATACTACTACTAATAATACAAATTATAGATAGTCTTTTTATTTATTTATACTTTAAATTGATATTTTGTATTTTTTCTGTTTATGTTTAATTTATATTTTGTGAGTGGATTTGGACAATAGTGTCTGCAAAATACCATAACCATAATCTGTTTCAATTTGACCATTATTCATAGTCTAATAGCCTGATAAAGCAATTCATAGTTTTTACATGCCTTATGTGTTAAAAGTGATTTTGTTTATATCAGGCCGGCTGAAATTGCCATTTATTTGCAGAGTGCCATTTGCAGTGTGCAGACTCCAGTACTAGCTTGAGTGAGAGGCATCTA
This sequence comes from Clupea harengus, assembly GCF_900700415.2. Taxonomy (NCBI): domain Eukaryota; kingdom Metazoa; phylum Chordata; class Actinopteri; order Clupeiformes; family Clupeidae; genus Clupea; species Clupea harengus. The sequence goes on along the minus strand of NC_045162.1, from coordinate 22,673,705 downwards.
GTGGAAAGCGGATGGACCAGAGATAGACAAGACATACAAGAGGAAACGCAAAACAAACTTCAGGGGTGTTTGTCCAGCGGCCTGTCTGGGACTGACACAGAGCAGGTGGGGAAAGAACTTGGATGTGTGCCAGATAGGACAACAGCTGGACAATGTCCCCAAGCTAGCATCAGTCCTTTCTGCCCTGTACAGTTCACTCCTAGGGGAAACTTCTCATTCAAAAATCTGAACATTTCAAAGCCCCAGTCTTTGTGTTCACCTTTACATGTTAAGAACATCAGCAGGATGGCCACACCCGACCTGTCAGACCCGACAGCTTCCACCTCTGCTGTGACCTTTGACCCCAAATCTGACACCGTCACCCTGCCCTGTGGCCTTGTCTCGGTGGCCGGTGTCTCTGTGGTGACGGGCGGCACTGAGCTGACCTGTGGGTCCTGCACGTTGGCCCTTGGCACCTGGGGGACCCTCACTGGCATAAGCATCGTGGCAGTGGGGCTATGGGACCACTCTCAGCGCCAGGGGAACAGTCCCTCCCTTCTGCTGTCCCTGGGGTTGGTATTCCTGACGGTCAGCTTTGCCATGGTGGCTTGGGTAGTGGGGTACAGACTGTGGAGCTGTAAGACGGGGAGAGGGGAGGAGACAGACGAAGGGAGGGTGGTTCTCGTGGGAGAGAGAGGGAGAAGTGTTATAAAAACAGTGACTGTGTAAAACTAGCATGTGACCAGACGGGGAAAGTGTAAATAAACATTTGCTCGCCTGTAAAGTTCTTTCAATACACTGTGAAACAATGCATTCAAAATATTGACACTGATTTGAATCTACAAAGAAGTATTTTCCTCCATTTGAGTCGATCAACTTTTGTTTTGTATGTACAGTTATGTTATGGTTCATCAATCATGATCCTGTGGCAGTGTTACATTACTTATTATAACTTGTCTTCTGCTGTCCACTAAATCATGGAGTTTCTCTCAGGTTTGCTTCATCCTTTGAAGGACTTTGAGACCCCGGTGTGTCTCTGCCTGTGTCTGGCACTCACTCTTAATCCATCTGCAGCATCACAGAGGAATGTGACAGGAAATACATACAGCTTCCTGTTAAGGGATGTGCCCACAAGAGAAAACATTACTTTCTTTCCTGTGCGATCTACAAAAAACATGTCTGCGTTCTACAAGGTTTTATGTTTTTCTGTGGAATTTCTCTCTTTTTTTTTTTACTTTTCACTTCTCAAATGAACACTGTTGTAGTACACTAGTCCAAATGGTTTGAATAAGGAACTGCATTTCTTTTCTTTTTGGCACAAATCCAGCTGTGTCATAAATGATACTGTTTGCAATCTCAGCCTTTGATCTTTCACAACAAAATAAAGTAATTTAGGGTGATGACTATCCCAATATGATTTGATTTGTAGTTTTTAATAAATGGTTCCACATCAAGGCTATACCATCCATGGCTTGGGATCAGCCCTTGCCCATGAACTGCTTTCATCCAAGTTGCAATCAGGCACTGAGCAAAAGGCAGGTGGAGAAAAGGAGTTATGTTTCCCTCGACAGTGCACCACAGGGACTTCATAAAGACGCCTGACGCGCACTCTCATTGGTTTGAAATCTGGTGCCCCATGTGAAAATTGGTGTGCAGTGAGGGCAAAAGGATGTGATAGAATTTTTTTTTTTAAGAAAGAGTGGAGAAAGTGTGATGATGGAAAGCTCTCGGGATCTGATTATAAATGCGGAAAACAGAACATGCATGTGTTTGACACGACAAGGAATACAGACAGAACAGAAGCTCAGGCGCAGAGTGTGTCTGAATGGAAATAAAGAGACCACATGCATACATGTTTAGATTTAATTATCATGGATAACTCCAGCTAACCCGTATCCAAGAGATGATACTCTTCAGGGTGCAACAGTGGCCACACGCTGGAAGCCCTGGGTGGCCCCGCTGGAGAGACCTCCGTCCACTCTGACAAAAGGGAGGGTCAGGGTGCTACTATAGATGGCTGTAGAAGCCATCTTTCTCTAAGATCCCGCCACTGGGGTTTTCAAACAATGCATGAGATTCTTTTTTTGTCATTTGCACATTTACATTTAGATTACTATTTCACTGTTCATTTAGTACTGGAGTCACATTCAATGAAATTGAAGCAAAAAATAGGTCAAAAACTAAAATCTAGTTTGGTTGACCAAATCTACTTAGAAAAAGTAGTTCAAACTACTTTGTAAAAAATTATCAAATTGACAATGTTCACAAAATATGATACAAAAAAATTCTCATGCCAGCAAAAAAATGCCACTGATTTCAATTCATTACAAAATGTCCTTACTTGTTCACAGGTCATACATAAACAAACAAAACAAAATTCCCCACTATTTATGGGAAAATGCAAGCAATGTCATCTTTGGTTTTGCATACAATGTCCATCAGTCAGACAAATGCATTCCAGGAACTAAGGGTCCAGGTGGGGGTATTGCACCAAGCAGGATTACTCAGTTAGCCATTTAAAATGTAAGTTTAGTCGGTGGAGCTAGTCAGTGTCATGTATTTGCTTAAGTACGGCCATGGTGATTCATCCACAGGCTCAGAGGTTTATCCATATTGACGTTGTCTCTGTGTGAGCACTGGGCAACGCCCACCCTTTTGCACATGCACTACACAAAGGTCAAGTGTGTGGTGGTGGCTGCCTGGCTGCCTGAATGCATTGCCTGGGCATGCCTTCAAAATGAATGAAATTCAAAAGAGGGTGCGGCTGGTCAAAGGGTGTCCAATCACAGTAGAGAAGCAATGATAAAATTCAAAATAAAATCACTTTCCTTTTATGGCCCAAAATTGTTTGTAGTGTAGCATGCAGGGTAGCACCGCTTCCATAGCGGATAAATGATGCCTCCCTTTCGTGTCTGGTATTAATGCGTGTCCCGGTTATTATTTCATCCATGTGTGTTATGCTGTTAATGCCTTAGTTTAGCCCTGATTTATATTGGTGTATCTGAAGACCACCAGTGTAAGTGTTCTCAGTACATTGTCTCATTCATAAGTCACCAAAGTGGCACTTCTGAGGGGACCCAGGGTATGAGGCAGAGGAGCTTCACGAAAGATGTGATCTCCACCCTACTGCACTTTCTTCCTGACCAATGTATGAAAGTGAATTCAGTTGTTGACTACAGAAATAATCTCAATTTAAATTGAATTACTTGCATATCTATGCATATACAATTGCAGGTGAACTTTCAGCAAGCTGCTGCAAATTCTTGTGAAACTGCTAGTTTAATTACCTATAGTTCACTACTCCCCAGTACCGTGAACCTTCAGCACTCACCGTACAGCGGGTCCTGAGTCCACGGCACAGTCGGTAGGCATTACGAGATTTCCTGGATCACTACTACTACTACTACTGCTCCAGGAGAACCAAACCTTCCTTTAAATGTCTACAAACAGTTTGCATTGAACTGTCCTGTTTTCTTTTTGAAAATCGTAATGTATTTTCCAAAACTCGAGTAAAAGAAGATCCTCTAAGAGTAGCTTTGGATCCATTTTGGCTCTTGTTTGTCTTCAGTTCTCTTTGTTCCTCAATGGTCAATGGTGCTGCCCTTACTCTGGACACCGCCAGCATGATTAAACCCAAGCATGAACCTAAGCAAAAACAATTGAGGTCATTACACCATCAAAAAAGTATCATGGGTGCTCAAAATGCAGCATTTCAGCATTAAAAAGGAAGAAGAGACATATCACATTTGGAATGTTTAATGATTGTATTAGATAACATTACAAACTCCATTCAGAAGAGTATACCTGTAATTATCTAAATTCAATACAAAAAGATTTTAGTTGTACTGAGGCACAGAAACAGATAGACATGGATGTATATTTTCAAAGAACTCCCTTCCTCTGTATTAGTATGTGTGTGTCCAGCAACTGGGATTAGAGTGGTCACTGAATCCAACTGACCCCAGTCATTTGCATTTTAAACAACAATCCCTTCTTGATCCTCTTGAGCAGGTCCCCCACCCACTCAGCCATCTACTTGATGCTTCCCTAGGCCTGTGACTGTTCATTGCCCTGTTTACCACCCTAGGTTTGACAGTAAAACTCTACCAGTCAGCTCACAGAGAATGTAATCTTACAGTCCATTCATGATTATAAACTAATTAATCCATTCAAGTTCTTTCTTTGTTTCTTTGTTTCTTCCTTTGCAGCAATTACTAATTAGCTGGTAAATTGAGAAAACCATAAAAACAGTAATAGTGGATACCAATGCTGGCAGCATTCCTACAGTTAAAAAAAAACGTAAACCAGTCTCTAATTTAAACTCCTAAACCCATAAACCCATATCTTTACAAAGCCACCACTCTGCATGATCACCCAATGGTATGCTCCTTTTAGTCTCCCAATATCCTCCTTTTCTTTCAGACTGAAGGTTAGGGAGAGCCAAAGGTGTGATGTCCATCCACAACTCCTGCAGGGAGATCTGCCAAACACAAGAATTGCGTTTGGACAATCACCCTTTGACCCCCAGTCGGCCAGAAGCTTAGTAGCCATTCCTTTGGGTCATCCCTGGTGATGAAAAGGGGGGGATTAAACAATTCCTTAAAAGTGATGTACCCAAAACATTATTTATTTACCAGACAAACATGTGAATTTACCATTCAGTGCATTCATTTATTGCCCTCGTGAAATCACCGACTAAGTGGTGAATTCAGTCAAAACAATTTCATTACAGTGTGAATTTTCCCTATAAAACAAAAATTTAAAACAAAAATAATCCTTAGTTCTTAATTCTGCTCTTAGAAGTCCATAAAGTCTGCTATGATAAGGGGTTTCCAACAATCCCACTTATTTAGGCAAGTTGTACATAAATGACCATTCAAAACTGCATTTTTTGTTTGGCGTAAACCAAGACTGGTTCAGGAAAAAGACTCACGGTTGAAGCCTCTCACTCCATGCCTTGTTCCAAATTAAAAGTTCTTTGTAGATCAATTCTTAATCCTGTATATCAATGTTACCTTTGTAGTCCTCAATAGCTGTGAGCTTCTTCTACGACGCGTACTCCTGTGATGAAGTCTTCTCCGCTCTGTGTCCAGTGTCCTTCCTCATGGCCTTGTCTCTCCAAAGTGTGTGTGTCCTGCTTGTGCTCCTCTGCTATCTGTGAGCTTGTGGCCACAAACCTCTCCTCCTCTGTCCATCTCATTACATGCAGCGCTGGGGTTTCCTAAGAAACTGGTCCTCAATGGAGAAAATCTCCTTTGCTACAATAAATGACGAAAGTGACGGGGGTGGAGACAGAGGGCAAAGAAAGAGAGTGGTAGGGATGGAGAGAAGAAGTTGGGGGCAGGGTTACACATGGCAGGTGGATAGATGGAAACTGAGGGATAGAAGAGAATAAGTGGTTGAACTTGTATGACTTGTGCTTTGGTGGTCAGTTGAAGTACAAGGCAGGAATACTTCAGATGAGTTTATTTAATGCAGTTGTGGAGTGGTGGCTGGACATTGCTTCTCCTTCTGATTTATCACTGTATATTGTGTTCATAATGGTAGACTGAAGTGCCCTTGGAATGATCACAGATCATTTTTTACAAGAGCCTTATTCAACTCTAACTTGCATTAAATTGGTATCTCCACTTACAACTGTTCACTGAGAACTATTAAGGTCTGTAAGTGAAATGTGCAAAACATTTAGGTTCATGATATTGGCATCATCACTATCAACATTTCTACCAGATGTTGGTATTGTGTAAAGCAGTTGACTCAGTGTTAGTGAAAGCACTGCTGTTGTAGTTGTTTTTGGAAAAGTACCCTTACTAGTGCTGTGCAATGAGCCATATTATTAGATGGTTAATCAGATCACTGTGCACTTGCCTTTATGTTACTTCTTCAGGCCCGGCCATCAATTACCACAGCAGCAGTGACCAGTGCATTGCCATGGTGCGAGGCTGACAAAAGGGTGAGCCGTGGGAACGACTCTCGGGGTCAGGAGTGAGGGTCAGGAGGTCGGGGGGCACGGGCAGCTGGGCAGCAGACAAGAGGAGCTGTGGGTGAGAAAAGAGGGAGGGGGGTCCCGTGCAGGGTCCGATGATGAGGGGCCTACAGGACATTAACATTGAACTGGGATAAAGGCCATTGATCGGGCCTCCTGCAGCCTGCTGGCCAGGCCACCTTCAGTGACACTCGCTGCTCCAGCTCCGAGCCACTCAGGGCTAATGGGGTACGCCCTGGCTGGGCCGCACGCCTGGACCAATAGTGCCTAATATCATTAATGTCACAATCATTTCATGCCCATTTTTATGTTAGCTCTCTTAATCACACATTTACTGAAAAAGCATAACTGATACCGAACAAGGTGTAAACTATCATGCGGATGACTATCATCCAGCATAGTTTTTTGAGTTTGTTAAACTGTCACATTTTCATATTGGGCATGTTTTCATGAGACTACACAGCACACTGCAGTATGGATGGTTCCACATATGGGTGGAACCACATAAGCAGAAAGTCTGGCATGTTTGTGAGAGATATTGCTCAGTATGTTTGTGGTGAAGTATAAATTATTGTTGTGAATTGAAAAATGTTTGTATGCTGTTTCCATGGCTGTGACAGTATGGTTGTTTTGTTAGGAGTGTCTATGCAAGGGGTGTTTATGAGATGTGCAGTAGTGGGATGAAGCCGTTTGTTATCAGTCTGAACCTTTTTCTATCGTACATCTAGATGTGTTTGGTATGTGTGATAAGATGGTGGACCTAATGGGGTGACGGCTGTGTGTGAGGTGTGTGACGTGGTGAAGTTTGCAGAGATAAGGCAGGTGAGGTGTATATATGGTAGAATGAAGAAGTGTATGTATGTGGTAAGATGACGTTTGTGAGGCCAGTCTGCATGTGGAGAGTACTGTTTTGGAGGTGTATCATTTTGATAGACAAAATCTAACATGGGACAACAGCTCAACATTATCAGTTTCCAAAGCAATGGAGCTATTCAGCGTGCTCGTGTGGTATTTGATGTAGTCATGGCTTGTCTCTGTTAGAATGTGTGGAAGAATGTATGGAAGAGTTGGTAGTTTGATGTATGATGAATTAACACATGGATTTATGTATCATAAGATTTACTCAACTTGAAACCTACTCAATTGAAAACCCTTACCAGTAGTGGATGAGAAGTAGTTTCTCCTTATGGTCACACTAAGCTTTCATTGTACCTTGACCATTAACACTTCTGTTTCTCTTAGAGTTAATGAATCCACAACTATCAGCACCGCCTGTCTTCCACAGTTTGTATTTAAACCATCACAGTGAAAATTCAAACACACCGGATCAAGGAATGTGACCCGAGACATAATATGGAATATGATACAGTTAATGATATATGATAAGTAACGGGTCAATGAGCGTTGAATACTTTGTTACATTAAACAACACCATACTCAGCATTCCCACTGACATTTAACAACATAAAAGAAAAATCATAAAAGCTCTCTCATTTTCACATACTTTTAGGAAAATAGAAACAAAGGGCTAGACCCTTGAAACACATTCCCGCTGCGGGGCTCCCAGGAAGCAATGGATGATCCATGGGAAACATGGGAAGCAGAGAAGGCGAATCCATCAGTTCCGATCAGGCAGGGATGTTGTCTGGGGGACAAAGGCGGGCCGGCCTCCCTCAGCGCGGAGTGAAGGTGAGGTCAGGAGGCCCGGCCTTGCGTCTGTGGTCTGCGGGGGCGAGGGGTGCCCGAGGGGTCAGGGGTCAGGCAACGGCTCTGGGTGGGGGGGACGAAGTCAGAACGTGACTCCTGGAGACGGATGGGACATTTGGCTGCTGATTTACATGTCCATATGTTCGCTTCATCCAGCCCACTATTAACGGGAAATATAGATTTCTGGAAGCGTGTGAACCATTTGAAACAATAGTTCCTTGATATCTAGTCACAAAAATACTATACCCTGTTACATTTTCAATACTTGAAGAGCAACTGCTGAGGAAACCAAACTTTTCTCATTTGCCCAAAAGACACATTTGAAAAGAACTGAGACCCTGTTGGTCAGTGTTTGAAATAATACAGCATTTCAATAAACTATTCACATTCTCTTAAAAATCTTTCCTTTTATTTCTGTTGTTATTCACACACTTTTCACACAGCTCAACCGTTTATCATACATTACCACTCAAACGACAAATAAAGTTCAGTTTCTTAGTCTGGTGCAGGCTAACCCACTGGTTCCCCCTGCTGGACTCTACTGCCCCTGAGAGGCCACACTCTCTCTGCCCCCCCGGGCCATGCCCTGGTGCCCAGTTCTGGTAGCACATGCTGTCCGAGTTAATCCAGAACCAGAAGGAGAACTTGCAGGTGTAGCGCAGGCCCAGCCACACACTGGAGGTGGACGCATTGGCTGCTTTCTTTGCCACCGCATGCTGCATCTGGACATCAGTGACTGAGACCAGGTCCAGATGATGTGTCTTGCAGTAGGTCAAGGCTTCGATCCAGCTCATATTCTCCCATATGAGAATCAGCGTATCTGTGTGGAAAAAAGTAGTTAAAGGTAGTTACTATTTCAAAGTGAATTTTGATGAAGACAAACTTGATCAATCAATCCTTTTAGAAATCACCGTGCCTGTGCGCTTAGGCTGTTCAATTTAAGCGATTGTGTGTCAGCTCAGAGGGTGTCCTAGTCTTAAAACACTTGCTAGTGTCCATGAATTCACATGTATGGAAATACCACATGTGAAAACATAAGTGAATGAAACATCGAAAATGTGTACAAAACCAGTGTCAAACATATGTGCATTACCTTCAAACAAAGAGGAAGTAGGTGCTTGATCATTGCTAGTTAGTTGGTGAGCCGTTGTATGTGCTGTAATTTCCTCTTCAGAAGTCATCATTTGAGTGGTATGGGAAGTGGTGACTTGGTCAGAAGTTCCATGTGTTGCATTTTCAATATTTCCAGTAATAGTTTGGGGAGGCACATGCACTGTGGCACTATACTGTGACTGCCCAGTATAGTCATACTGAGTGAACACAGGGTGGGAGGTGGTTGTAGTCGAGTCTGTGTTGTGTGTAGGGTTTGGGTCTACAGGGTGTGTGATACTTGTAGCTGGTTTTGTGTTGTGAGTTGTGTCTGTGTTACCTGTTGTACTGATTATTTCTGTGCTGTGTCTACTAGCAGTAGTTGTGCTTGTGGAGGATGTGCTACTTGTGTTTGTGGCTACATCTAGGGGGTTCCTGGGGTGTGTGTCAGTTATATTAGTTATAGTAGTTTGGGGAGGCACATGCACTGTGGCACTATACTGTGTCTGTCCAGTATAGTCATACTGAGTGAACACTGGGTGGGAAGTAGTTGTAGTCGAGTCTGTGTTGTGTGTAGTGTTTGTGGCAGCCCTAATTGGGTATTGGGTGTGTGTGTAGTCTGTAGTTGTGTTTGGGTCTGTAGGGTGTGTGGTATTTGTAGCTGGTTTTGTGTTACTCGTTGTAAGGATTAGTTCTGTGCTGTGTCTACTAGCAGTAGTTGTACCTGTGTTTGTGGAGGGTGTGCTACCCGTGTTTGTAGCGGATGTGCTACCTGTGTTTGTGGAGGATGCGCTACCTGTGTTTGTGGCGGACGTGCTACCTGTGTTTGTGGAGGATGTGCTACCTGTGTCTGTGGCGGATGTGCTACTTGTGTTTGTGGCGGATGTGCTACCTGTGTTTGTGGCGGATGTGCTACCTGTGTTTGTGGCGGATGTGCTACCTGTGTTTGTGGAGGGTGTGCTACCCGTGTTTGTAGCGGATGTGCTACCTGTGTTTGTGGCGGATGTGCTACCTGTGTTTGTGGGGTGTGTGTCAGTTATAGCTGTAGTCTGGGGAGGCACATGCACTGTGGCACTATACTGTGACTGCCCAGTATAGTCATACTGAGTGAACACAGGGTGGGAGGTGGTTGTAGTCGAGTCTGTGTTGTGTGTAGGGTTTGGGTCTACAGGGTGTGTGATACTTGTAGCTGGTTTTGTGTTGTGAGTTGTGTCTGTGTTACCTGTTGTACTGATTATTTCTGTGCTGTGTCTACTAGCAGTAGTTGTGCTTGTGGAGGATGTGCTACTTGTGTTTGTGGCTACATCTAGGGGGTTCCTGGGGTGTGTGTCAGTTATATTAGTTATAGTAGTTTGGGGAGGCACATGCACTGTGGCACTATACTGTGTCTGTCCAGTATAGTCATACTGAGTGAACACTGGGTGGGAAGTAGTTGTAGTCGAGTCTGTGTTGTGTGTAGTGTTTGTGGCAGCCCTAATTGGGTATTGGGTGTGTGTGTAGTCTGTAGTTGTGTTTGGGTCTGTAGGGTGTGTGGTATTTGTAGCTGGTTTTGTGTTACTCGTTGTAAGGATTAGTTCTGTGCTGTGTCTACTAGCAGTAGTTGTACCTGTGTTTGTGGAGGGTGTGCTACCCGTGTTTGTAGCGGATGTGCTACCTGTGTTTGTGGAGGATGCGCTACCTGTGTTTGTGGCGGACGTGCTACCTGTGTTTGTGGAGGATGTGCTACCTGTGTCTGTGGCGGATGTGCTACTTGTGTTTGTGGCGGATGTGCTACCTGTGTTTGTGGCGGATGTGCTACCTGTGTTTGTGGCGGATGTGCTACCTGTGTTTGTGGAGGGTGTGCTACCCGTGTTTGTAGCGGATGTGCTACCTGTGTTTGTGGCGGATGTGCTACCTGTGTTTGTGGGGTGTGTGTCAGTTATAGCTGTAGTCTGGGGAGGCACATGCACTGTGGCACTATACTGTGACTGCCCAGTATAGTCATACTGAGTGAACACAGGGTGGGAGGTGGTTGTAGTCGAGTCTGTGTTGTGTGTAGGGTTTGGGTCTACAGGGTGTGTGATACTTGTAGCTGGTTTTGTGTTGTGAGTTGTGTCTGTGTTACCTGTTGTACTGATTATTTCTGTGCTGTGTCTACTAGCAGTAGTTGTGCTTGTGGAGGATGTGCTACTTGTGTTTGTGGCTACATCTAGGGGGTTCCTGGGGTGTGTGTCAGTTATATTAGTTATAGTAGTTTGGGGAGGCACATGCACTGTGGCACTATACTGTGTCTGTCCAGTATAGTCATACTGAGTGAACACTGGGTGGGAAGTAGTTGTAGTCGAGTCTGTGTTGTGTGTAGTGTTTGTGGCAGCCCTAATTGGGTATTGGGTGTGTGTGTAGTCTGTAGTTGTGTTTGGGTCTGTAGGGTGTGTGGTATTTGTAGCTGGTTTTGTGTTACTCGTTGTAAGGATTAGTTCTGTGCTGTGTCTACTAGCAGTAGTTGTACCTGTGTTTGTGGAGGGTGTGCTACCCGTGTTTGTAGCGGATGTGCTACCTGTGTTTGTGGAGGATGCGCTACCTGTGTTTGTGGCGGACGTGCTACCTGTGTTTGTGGAGGATGTGCTACCTGTGTCTGTGGCGGATGTGCTACTTGTGTTTGTGGCGGATGTGCTACCTGTGTTTGTGGCGGATGTGCTACCTGTGTTTGTGGCGGATGTGCTACCTGTGTTTGTGGAGGGTGTGCTACCCGTGTTTGTAGCGGATGTGCTACCTGTGTTTGTGGCGGATGTGCTACCTGTGTTTGTGGGGTGTGTGTCAGTTATAGCTGTAGTCTGGGAAGGCACAGGCACTGTGGCACTATACTGTGACTGCCCAGTATAGTCATACTGAGTGAACACAGGGTGGGAGGTGGTTGTAGTCGAGTCTGTGTTGTGTGTAGGGTTGTGTGTGTCAGTTATAGCTGTAGTTTGGTTGTGGAGGTGTGAATAAGTTGGAGTTGTGATTTGGTCTGCGCTGTCTATGGAGTAAGTGGCAGTTGTCTGGGGATCTGAAGTGACAGACTGTGTAGCTTCTTCATCTACTTCTGCAAAGAGATTTGTAATGAATGGAAGAAATCGATCAGAGCTAAACATTGTATGTGCATTCAAAAAGTATGGTAAACAGACGACAGTCAAACTCACCACTGTAACAAAAGAAAGACCGCCTGACGTTGCATTTAATGTCATTCCACAGGTTTGTAGGTTTGATAATGACACAGTCCTGTGTGTTATTGACATTGTTGGGTTGGCTTTGCCCCCAGAAGCGGAAGGAGGAGATGGCTAGGTCTGACCACACCCAGGGGTCGCTGAAAAGGCCGATCCACACCTGAGAGCTTGCCACCGCTTTTATTGCCTGATTCTCGGCTGCATTCCTCACACTGACCAGGTCAGTGTGTCTTTCTCTGCAAATCCTCTGTGCATCGCGCCATGACCTATTCTTCTCAATCAGGACATACTTCATATCTCCCATTGCACTCTCTACAAAAAAAATTGTTACTGTTATCAAACTAATGCATTAGAGCTGGAATGTTGAAAGCTGCCTGCAGAAGAATCAGTGACTAATGTTAACAAAATCCCAGACAATCAAAGGCATTACAGATGTGAGTAGAAACAGCAATATACTGAGAAGTTAATAGATTACAGATTTTTTCAAAGTCTGATTTAATGACACCAATATAGGAATGATAAACCATTTTCAGTGCATAAATATGCGTGTATGAGTTAATTCAGTGTGATTAGTTTTAGTTGTAAGTTTAACTGCATATGGCCGGTGGAAGAGATATGGCAGATAGACATATGTGACCTTTGTATTTTGACAAAATAATGTATGTATAGTTGAAAAGACTGCAAAATACAATTTAAAAAGGGATATACATTTTTTCAAGATCAAATTTACATTTGTGGTTGTTATAGAGGACAGTATAGTTACTTACCGTTAAAACATACAAAGTGTCTCTGAGTGTTGCAGCTGTCGTCAAACCATTTACCATTAGGCTCAAGAACAGCGCACCTGTCCTCCATTAAAGCTGAATTTGGGTGCCCATTCCTCCAGTTGCGGAAGTATAAATCACCACCAATGTAAAACTCCTTGTCAGAAAAAGACCATTGCCATCTCCACACTACCCCCCTCTGTAGTCCTATCCAGGCAGCTCTTGTAAAATCATTTGGGAAAGCTGATGTCAGTCTGTTCATATCCTCTTCACTGCAAACAGTGGCCAGGTCAGTATATGTCTCTCTACAGTGACTCTGTGCTTCAGTCCAGTTAATTCTATTGTTCACAAAGTGGTACTGGTATTGGATACTGTAGCCAACAAAAAAGGCGCCTGTTAAGTGAACATGAGAGAAATGCTTTTAATGCTTTGTGCCAAGGGTTATTTATACGTCATTGTTTGTTTTGAATCAGTTATTTTGAAAACTATGAATCATATTCATTTGTGATTCAGCATGCCTATATTTCTGTCAGTGATGGCTAAACCCAGTTTAGAATATTTCCAAAGGAGAAAATAAAGCTCCTTTGGTTAATTACATGGTTTGGTGCATTACACTATAATGTAGAATATATCTAAGCCATATACTGATAAAAAACACAGAATACATTAGTTATTTATGACATCTTTAGTCAATATAAAAATCAGACAGACCTATGATGATTAGGAGACGCATCATTGTTGAAGGTGTGTGAAAGACCTCTGTTTAGTGGTCTGAATGTTCATCTTTTTTGTCATGTGGAGAAGAAATGGGGAAACTGCTGCGGATGAAAACACATGCATCATGTAAATACTTTTATTTTTTTTACTGTCAGCTATCTTGGTAAAATATATACAATTGTGCATACTTTTGCAATTAGTCCCTTATGTAAACAATTTAATATCAAGGCTTGTATGCCTGGGTATAGTAGACTATTCAGGCTTTACTTCTGTCTGAATTAACAGCTTGTGCAACATATCATACCCACTTTATTTTTCTAATTTAGTTTTTCTGTTGGTTGATTGAGCAAGTCTCAGTATTTTATGTAGCCTAATAGTGATCTGATCTACAGACTAAATGGTGAATGACAGATCAATAACACAACTCCTCTGAATGCCACAACCTGCAGATGCAGATGGGAATCTGTTTCCCTACGACATAAAAGGAAATGCTGTGTACAACTCAATCCATTTCTCTTTCCACACATTAATAACAGGTAAAGTATAATTATATTAGTCTACAGTTTACATAAATTCAGTAACTTTACTCACAGTTACAGTCTCCATTTCTGAAGAAAAGGCAATTGTTCTGGGAACTTTGAAAACAAGCATCGACTCAGTTGTTGTAACCTAAACCATGGTTAGAAAGTGTCCTAGGCGTATGGGCTAGGTGCCTCATTGTGCTTTCAGTCAGTCAATGGATAGGAATGAAGATCAACAGGTCGGCATACATACGTATTTACCACCTGGTAACCAGGTTAATAGTGCTCATTGTTTCATAAGGTTGTCTATAAACAGTTCCGTATTTTATATTACATCGTGACCTTGTGACCTATTATCATAATCAAAGTAGTTATATTGTCATAAAGTTGATCGTTCAAAAGATCTAATGACTAATCTATTAGGTGTAATAGGCGTAATTAGCCTACACGAATTGTTGTAACAGTACATCATTTAGGCTCGTCAGATTCATTGGTGTAAATAAGAATCAGCATTCAGTGTAGGTTCCATCAAAAGATACATTTTCATTATTTAACATACTAGTGTTGACTTACTGGTCACTAATATAAAATAATGATGAAACACACCAATAATGCTCAGCAAATACAGTGTTAAGCTTGTGGCAAATAGTTTGAAGTTGTAAAGGCATGGACTAACAGACGAAGAAATAGGCATAATTCTTAACCCCCCCTCCCCCCAAATGGATGTTGGATACCAGGTATCATAAGCAGATAGGGTTAAGACCACTGTCAATGCCACTTGTTATGTTACTTTTGGCGGTAGCATGTCCCGGGTTTATTTTTTATATAGTCGACTTTACTTTGGAGCACAGTGTCCCAAGTGGGCTAACAAGGTAAGTCTTTAGCTAATGAATTAATTTATTTATTTTCACTCCCTAAGAGCTCTGGCCGCTAGGAGGCTAGCAACAAGGTTAGTGGTTGTATGCATAATGTTACAATTCATATTTACTCTCACATTTGAAAACGTTTTATTTGTATTTTTTCAGAGTTTTAACTATGATAGTGTATGTTGTATAACTAAGATACATATTTGACAAACAACAAACACAGATATAATGTAAATCTTTCTTGCTAATGTCAGCTAGCTAGCGACAGCTAACGTGAACATGGTTAGCAAGCAAAACCAATGTTTGTTTTTGTTATCTCTGCTGATGTTTGGGTGACAAAACGTTAGATAAAGTTAGCCAACTATGCCAGATGATTGATTTATTCTTAGCTTAATTTTGGGTGTATGTCTATATCTGTATATTGAATTGACATTGAGTATTTCGTTACAAGTTTCTTGACTAGGCTAATGTAAGCTGTGAAAGTTTAGAATATCGAATTATAGCTAGCTAGCTATAATCAAACCAGCTATTCTAACTAGCCGTGGTAACATAATCCCTAATACAGGGTTAGTTGCCAACAAATTCAATCAAGAAATGGCCACACAACAAAGTGCGTGTGCTGCTAATGCTTTTGGCCTTGAATGTAGTTTGAACAGTTACAGAAATTACTGGCGTAACCAGCGTTTATCTGACATCTTTGATGTCTCCTAGCTAGCTAGCCAGCTAAATGTGTCTGTCTAGACTAGCTACTGGCCACCTTTTAGCTAAGTTGGCTAGCATTGTAACTACCTAGCAATCGTCCAGGGGATAAATATTGCAACTTCGAGCTTAATCTATTCTGGCAGTCATAGTTCATGTAACGAATTGAACTGCCGAGCTAAGCCAAACGTTAAGTTTAGCAGTTCACGGCAGTTGGTTAAGTTAATGATAGCCGTCAAATCCTAATTTGGCTATCTAGCTAACGTTAACATTTTCATGTCATTTCATGTTATTTGTTTCTAGCTAACCCTGTGTTTATGACTACTTGTTCCTTAACCTAATGTTATCTGAACACGTTCACAAATGTATCCAGATCAACGCCCCAATGACCACATAACCATATTTATTATGAAGACTAGCAATATATTTTCTTGCATATACAGTTAACGGAAGAGCACTACCGTTAACCGATATGACGCGGTTAGCGCAGCAAGCTAACTTTTTTGACACGTAAGGCCACACTCTTTAATTAGCCTGGTCCCAAGATAGTAGCGTAAGTTTGTTGGCCTATATAGTAATGGTCTCAGCATTGGTCGAGTGGCTAACTTGCAGTAAAGGCCTTTTAAACTAATCAACTATTTTCTCTCCTCTTTTTTCTCGTGCTGGAGGTCTGTGAGGCCCAAATATCTCCTTAATGTCCTCTCCCCCTCACACTGGCCAGTTTGGCTGCATCTATGAGCTCCCATCCGCATACCACTGCGGCAGACAGCAGCCCTGTCAGCTCCCTGGATTCTCCCCTCTCTGTTACAAGTTCATCACTTGGCTCACCCTGTGGTCCAGCAACACCTTCATCGAGTTGTGGACCAATAAGTAACCCAGAGGTGGCGTACCTTTCCAATTTTCCCATTTTGACTTTGATTCCTCATGGTGTTGTAATATAGCAAACTTTGAAGACCTTCCATAGCTATACCACTATTCCATCGTGTTCATTCATATGTCCTAATGATACACTGATTTTGTGGCCATTTCCTTATCCCGTCTACCCAAACTATGTCTCTCTGCAGATAAACTCTTCAGTGAGCATCTCAGGGCTGCATGCAGTCAGCAGCTCTGATGATGTTAAGCCTCCATATGGCCTGAAGTCGTTGTCAGCCCACAGCCCTGGGCCTATGCTATCCCAGAAGCGCATGTGCGCCATCTGTGGGGACCGATCTTCAGGTTTGAGACGCTTCTGCGCTTCAATAATTTAGATAATTGCTGATCTCTCAGATCAGATAATAAACATAGAGCTTCACAACAAACTGTGTATTATCAGTGTTAATGTGTAGTAGATTTCTCTTCTGTTATCCGTTACATCTCTACCCTCTGGGTTTGGCAGCATTAATGATGTATAGCATCAATCAAACAGTTAAAAAAACAAGACATTTACAGTAACAGATTTCCAGAGGTTTCCGTAAATTAAACTATAACCTCGCTTCTCATAGAACTGTATAGCCTTGTGTATAGACTCTAAATTTGTATAGACTTTAAAAGGTTTAATTTATGACATGTTAATTCTGAAAAATTACATATTAGTGGTCGAAGTGAATGACTTATGCCTTAGTTCCAACATGCCCCTGTCCCTTCACATGCAGAGGCTCACTCACTCACTCTCTTTCTGTGTAAAAGGCAAACACTATGGGGTGCACAGCTGTGAGGGATGTAAGGGCTTTTTCAAGCGCACCGTGCGAAAGGACCTGAGCTACACCTGCCGGGACCAGAAGGATTGTGTGGTAGACAAGCGCCAGCGCAACCGCTGCCAGTATTGCCGCTACCAGAAGTGCCTGGCCACGGGCATGAGAAGAGAAGGTATGGATTCCTGAACAGATTCACTAAGATGAATAGTTTTGTTAGATCTGGTAATTGGTGCATTT
The DNA here is from genome assembly GCF_900700415.2 of Clupea harengus. Taxonomy (NCBI): domain Eukaryota; kingdom Metazoa; phylum Chordata; class Actinopteri; order Clupeiformes; family Clupeidae; genus Clupea; species Clupea harengus. The sequence goes on along the minus strand of NC_045162.1, from coordinate 22,656,279 downwards.
CAAATTGAAATGATTTGGAAGATTTTGGGGGATATTTATTATTAAATATGGTTTGGTCAAACTACGTTTGGATATTACACATTAATAAACTACATAAACACAAGTGCATATGCTGGCAGCTTTGCAGGAGATGAATAAGATTTGCCAACCATCATCTCTGGCTTTTGGCAGCACGACATGCATTCATGGTAGAGCATGTTAAAACAATAGTGGCTTATACCAGAAGCAACTTGTGTTAATGACAATTTGCATTTAGAATTGAAATCTGGTACCTGGTCACACTGCAAACATATTTTATTGCAAAGTTTAAGTGCATCCATTTTTTAATGCAATCTAGATACAAAACACACGTTAATTCCACATGTAACTGGGGCAACGGTGCTCAAGTACAAAAATGACTGACTGGTATCACAGTGGTTGCTTTTTGCTGAAGCATTCAATTGGCAAACCTTATCGCTGAATCACTCAGACTAAGTCACTGTTCTGCAGCACCTGAACAGTGGAGTTTTTCCGCTCATAGCTCATTCAGCTCCGATGAGGGTATGGTGGCAGGGTGTGGGCGGTTAGTTCTCTGCTCTGACAGGTGTGTAACACGCTCCTTTGTTTCAGCAAGCAGTACCTCCTAATTCTCTGCATATTTGGCTCAAAGTCAGTCATTAATGCAGTGTCTCATTTCCCAGCATTCCGTTTGAGCTGTCAGTGTAGTTTTGGAATTTGTGAAGGATCTTGCGCAACGACCACACTCACCACACAACCACTGAAATAGTATCTGATGTTAATTCTATAGGCAATGCAGATGTGCTAAAGTCATCAAAGTGTCACGACTCTCAGAGTAGATGTGTTTCCAGTGCCAAAGACCTTAACTATGTAACCCAGTGAACTGCATTTAGTTTGGTCTTAGTGCCAGTGTGCTTGGCACAAAACAGTCCCTGACCATATTCACCATGTTTTGTAATGCCACATTACACGCAGTAAAGTCAGATTGTCTCATGCTCTAATTTGTGAGGTATAGTAAGGACCATTCGCTGTAAACTGGCCATACTCCTATGTATTCACCATGGCAAACTCCCTAGTCATAAACAGTGCTGGCCATTGTGACCATGGTGACTGTACGCTTCGAGACAGATGTTAGTTGGATACAAGAGACAGTACTATCCCTCTGCCTACCAGCCCTCTCTACAGTCTGTTCTGCGTGTGAGCAAGCCTACATAATTTGATGTTTTTGTGCTGCGAGGTTCAGTGAACCACTTTTTGATCCATCAGGTTTTAATTTGGGTTCATCCAACATCTCAAAGAGCCTGAAAGCTCAGATGACTATTAATTACAGATGACTAGTATCTTTGCAGCATTGATATGTAGCTCTTATTCATTTCTCTAATGCCCACACTGGACGTTCTCCTCCCCAGCGGTGCAGGAGGAAAGGCAGCGCAGTAGGGAGCGTGAGGGGGAACTCGAGTACAGTCGCGCCGTCAACGAGGAGATGCCGGTAGAACAGATCTTAGAGGCCGAGATGGCGGCAGAGCGCAAGACGGCTCTTACCGATGGCTCAGGTACCGGCTCGGTGGGTATGGCTTGGACCGGGCTCTCATGCATCACTTCCTGTCGCCCCTGGTGGGAGGATGCATCACTTCCTGTCGCCCCTGGTGGGAGGATGCAGCCTTTCTTGTTCTGTGACTCTCATTTTCTTTAAAAAAAAGCTTTCTCTGTCTGATCAAACACTAAATTAACCTTTTCTGTGTCACTTCACGCCCCCCCGTCTTTCCTTTGTCCTTTGTCCTGTCATTCTGCTGTCTCTCCATCTCGAACTCTCTTGCTCTCTATGTTTGTTCTTTCTCTCTCTGTGTCACTGTCCTTCTCTCTCCAGGCCAGCGATCCCGTCACCAACATCTGCCATGCTGCAGACAAGCAGCTCTATGCCCTAGTGGAGTGGGCCAAGAGGGTCCCCCACTTCTCCGACCTCCCTCTGGACGACCAGGTCATCCTGCTGCGAGCAGGTGATTAGTCATAATGGCAACTTTGCTGTTTATTATTCACAATGGAGTTTATTCACACAAGCGGTCATACGTAGGTGTGATGCCTTATGACTCAAGTTTCCCTGTCACCATACTACTGACATTTGAGAAGGTCGCTGTAACATGTTGCTTAATCATGTCATCGTTGACTGTCCCCTATTGTTTGTTTTGTCTTCCTTATTGCTCAACCGCCCACCCACCCTTCCACCTCTGTCAGGATGGAATGAGCTTCTGATTGCTTCCTTCTCTCATCGCTCTGTGGGGGTGAAAGATGGAATTCTGTTGGCTACTGATCTGCATGTGTCCAGAGAGACTGCTCACACTGCGGGGGTGGAAACCATCTTTGACAGGTACCTGTTCACACACACACACACACACACACACACACCTCAAGTGGGGTGTGGCCATTTTACTTTTACAAACATTTGGTGTAGGTATAAATGTGTGTGTGTGTGTGAGAGATACATACAGTATATGTGATAATAAAGTTACTGTTAAAGCATATAAATGTAGGTATAAGTGTGTGTGTGTGTGAGAGAGATACATATATGTGATGAATAATAAAGTTACTGTTGATTGAGTTACTGTGATTTTCATGTCTTGTGTTTGAATAATCAGGGAGAGTGCCCACAGTGCTGAAGTGGGAGCCATACTTGACCGGTAAAGACTTCCCTCATTTCTGCTTCTTTTTACTTGACAACTGCTCTCTATTTCTCAGTTAAGATTTTGGATTTTCATTTTCTAAAATGGACACCACATTGAGTAATAGTAATAACAGTAGCTTCTGTCAACACATGAAATGCAATTGTTTTCATAGAGAGAGTTTAACTATTGTTTTACCACAACATGACATACATTCTTGTGTTATGTGTGTGTGTGTGTGTGCTGGTGATGGATATAAGTTGATTTTGTTTGTTCTTTGCTGCAGTGTGTTGACCGAGTTGGTCAGTAAGATGAGAGATATGCAGATGGACAAAACTGAGCTCGGCTGTCTCCGGGCAATCGTCCTCTTTAACCCAGGTACCTACCTAGACAGAGGAACACACACATACACACACAGGGCCTCTTCTCCATGCAAGGACGTCACACAATATGTGTAGGGCACCAAACTAGTAAAAACACCTCATATTATTTTAAGATGAAACTTATAGGCACCATTAAAGCAACTCCAGCTCGGCAATATACATATACTTTCCCGAAATAATGAAATGAAAGATAATTGCTGCCCTCTTCTCCCATCTCCCTGTGGTTTGTTTTGATTGCACCTGCTTCTTTACAGCATTCCAGGGGACGGTAACCTAAAGTATAGCCTGTACTACGCTTGATGTGTTCACTGGCAGTTAGTGAGTTCTTCCCCTCTGTGTTGTTTTGCAGATGCTAAAGGCCTGACCAGCACGAGCGAGGTGGAGCTCCTCAGGGAGAGGGTGTACGCATCACTAGAGGCCTACTGCAAGCAGAAATACCCTGAGGCACAGGGCAGGTATGCTATAGTCTCACTGCAACACATAAGGGGCCTCACGCTCTGCTATGAAGTTTTCTATTGTTTTTGAACTGTGGCCGTGTCATCTCCAAGTTTGAATCATGATGAAAACTATCAGAATCTTTTTTCAATTAAAAAGGATCCACAGTACATTTAATTCTAGAATCTGACCTCTATCAGATAGTCTTTTGAGTTTCCTTAAGAATAAGGTAAGCCGCTATTGTCGCTATTAGACACTTATAACAGCTGTGGTGTTTCGAAACTTGGACTTTGTTATTGTTGCCGCATTCTTCAAAGATATGAAATATGGTAGCAGATCAATATTATTAATAGGTTAATCTTATTGCCGCCTTGTATTCCTATTCCAAGAATGCACTATTGGTGTGTAGTAGCAATTGGAAAATATTCCTCTGGACATCACCCACTACTAGCATGAGATGTATCCTTGACAGCCAGCGGCCCCCTTGATCCTCCTCTTGTCTGCTCCCCAGGTTTGCCAAGCTGCTGCTGAGACTGCCTGCCCTGCGCTCCATCGGCCTGAAGTGTCTGGAGCACCTGTTTTTCTTTAAGCTCATCGGGGACACCCCTATTGAAACTTTCCTCATGGAGATGCTGGAGGCCCCCCACCGGCTCACATAAGAGAGAGGCGGGAGCACCGGGGTTGCTCTGGGCCTGGACCTGTCCGAGCCTCTGGAATTCACTGTGACTATTTTCCCGGGGGAATTCATCGATTTTGTAAGACTTTTGGCTGGGGTTTGCTCTTCCCTCCCTTTATCTCATTTCTCTTCTCTTCTCTTCTCTCTCTCTCTATCTTTTTTTTTTTTGTTTTTTTTTGCCATCCCAAGCACGCCCCAGTTCAGAGCCTCAGATCTCGATCCCAGGATGTGCTGGTGCTATATTTTAATTGTGAGTTGTTGAGTTGAAATGCATTTTTAAGATGGGGGAATCCGAAGGGGTTCTCTCCTACCCACTAATATAAGCTCAAATTTGGGTTTACATTTTTATAGAACCATGTTGAAGATAATGATGCTTTAATCTTCTGTGAGAAAAAGCTCCTCTGTGTTTGGAGAGAGCCACACACTACATGTGACTCAACAGAGGCTGGTGCTCTGCTCCTGTTGAGCTGCACGAACACAAACACACACAATCAAAGAGCTACACGCACAGCCTAACCCATGTTCATAGAAAAACAAACAAACAAACAAACACACACACATACATACATACATACATACATACATACATACATACATACATACACACATACACACACACACACACACACACACACACACACACACACACACACACACACACACACACACACACACACACACACACACACACACACACACACACACACACACACACACACACACACACACACGCACAAACACACACACACACAAACACCCACGCACTCACCAACCCATGCCTAACTGGCCTCTTCTTGCCAATGAAACTTGGCCAATCTTAGCGCAACAAATTGAAAAAGAATTAATGCCTAACTAATGTCATACACGTACCACAAAAGAAAATAGTTAAGCAGTGTTGAAAAATTGATCATCTGAACATCTTGATCATGTGCAATTTAAATAGGAACATTTGAAAAATGTTGAGCACATGAGAAACCCCTAAGGGGACTTTTGGTGCTGGTCCTTACTGAGCACTTGCTATGCAGACAGGGCCTGCATTGGCGAAAAGGCTCTGTGTGATCTTGCGTGAGTCTGTGTCCTGCCTTTGTGTGATTTTAAAAAAAGAAAAAGAAAAAAAGAGAACCCAGCCTAAAGGCAAGGGACAGAAATAAGGGTTTCTGCAGCGGCCAAAGCGAGACACGAGATGTCACGTGTGGAGAGCTAAGGGCGGCTGGTGGCAGCTGTAGAGAACAGATGCGTGTGTGTTAATGCTTTGACTTAAGTGTTGCAGGTGTGATTGTACCTAACGACGCTTCTGCCTCTGCCTGCCACACAGCATTTAACCTGTTCTATTTTATAATGTGCACTCTCTCGTCTGATGACATATCACCTAACGCTGTAAGATTGAAGAGAGACAATGATTCCTAAACTATAATGCACTTATACATTTTCATCAAGTGACCAAATATGGTCAGTTTTTTTTCTTTTTTTCTTTTTTTATGTACTTGGTGCTTTATAATAGACACTTGATGTTACATAGGCCTGCCCGGGGGGAAACAAAAATGAACTAAAACTTGACTTCAAAACAACTAAGACGACACATTTTGAATAAGCTGAAGAATAGCAATATGTGTTTTTCTCTCACCATGCTCTCTCCCTTGTCTTTGTAAAAGGGTGTACAAAGTTGCATCTTTGTATGTTTTTTTTTGGGATGTAGGCCTACTCTTGATGTGTAAACTTAACACAGGTAATTTTCTAAAAGTACTGTACAAATATTATTGTTCAGGGACAAAAAAAAAAAAAGATAAAATGCAGAAAAAATACAGCCAACACAGAGAGATTAGGAGTCACTATTCTCAAAACATTTGCATTCGCTTTTAGTTGGTGTAGTCATGTAAGAGAAATGAGATATAGGTTGCCTTGCTGTGGATCTCACCATCAGGTGCCCTCACATGTTGGATCGAATCGAAAATAGGAGCGTCAAATTTGGAAATTGCACACGAACGCCAATCAGTGTTAGATAATCAACTCGGAAGGTCAGGATTTGTTTATGCGACAGAAGTTGTTGAGTTGTGATGCACTATGACCCTGACTGATTTCGAATTGGCGAAAGTGTAGCAACAGCAGAAAAGACATCAAAGCCTTTGTAAGAATATCTGTGTAAATGTATACGAAACACCAAAAAGGCCACCGCGGGATTATTGCTATACTGATCTATTCCTTGCAGTATTTGAGTCTCTCCTCACAATGCTTGTGCAATCTCTCACAAAAATAGATGTGACAATCTGTTCCAGTACCTTTGCATTCCCCTGCAGTACTGAAACGTACAGTATGTTGTGTGGGAGTGAAATGGAGGGGAAATGCAAAAAGTACGGTGAGGGAATGTAAAAGCATGTCAGGAGGAAGAATAGAATCTCATGGGGTGGTATTCCACGTGTACTGGAACATTAGACCAACCTATTGGGGCGGAAATCTTTACTGTCTATAGAACCGAAAAACAAATCTGTAAACAATTAAGAAATAAAAACAGTGGACATTCACCGTTATCATTTGTGCTCCATGTTCGACCCCTCCGTGAAACCAGAACTTAAAAGACCGTGCAATTACTGGGTCGACATGGAAACCACCGACTTGAACATGACCAGCACGTGAGCGCATCTTCTGCTTTCCTTCTTCTTTTGATTCCTGCCTCAATCCCACCCCTTCCTCTGACTCATCTTCCATTATTTTAACCATGCCGGACGCTCATCATGTTTTGGAAAGATATTTTAGCCTGTCCTTGTGTTGGCTTCTGTTAGACTTACTCACTTTGCTGTTGCATCCTGCTTTTGTCTTTTGCTTTCAGCTCATGGGATGACGATTACAACTACATAACAATTATATTACATTGCAAATATAAGTTCCTGTTTTTGGCAAACGAGTATTAAACATACGAGATTTTGTCTGAACTGGATTTTGTCTGGTCCTGTCCAATAAAACGGAACAAAAGCGTTTCTTGCTTTAGACATTCATAAATTATTACGGCATGCATCACTTGAAAAGACAGTAGATTTAAGGGCAGCCAAAAATTCCACACTCTTCTTTAATTACAGCTAAAAACTTCTCAATGAGATTTTAAAAAGGTGCACATATTACAGTTTGGGATTTGGTGTGCAATGTATCTGGTGTTGTAAATGGGGGATAGCGCGGCTCTTATAACTATCCACTCACTTGAACACAGCAGTGTGGGCTGATTGTGGAATCATCACTCATTTTCAAAGACAGAAGAAGGCTTCACATTTGGTCAGAAAGTCTTGTCCATAGGCTTTACATGACATTTCTACCTTATGCCACAAGAGGGAAACCTACTCAATGGCATAAGGGGATTGGTTCACTGAAGTGAGGTTGTGACTTTCAAAAACACATTGAGTCAGGCGAATTCAGTTTATGTGGCCAAAACAAACTAGTTTTGGGAAGTCTAGCAGAGACAACGCTAGCTTTCTGTCTTAAACCACATAACCCATAGCTTGGCAAGAGAACTTCCTTGGACATTACTCTTATAGTTAATACCTACTGTGAACTCCAATTTGGTATACTCATGTCAAACTCTAACCATCTAATCAACTTGATTTAAGCCTACATTTCTTTGCCATGATATTTAAGATGCAGTTCCGACTTGTATAAAGAAGTTGCTATACGAGTGGTTCCATGAGTCTAGGGTAAGATTAATGACATCAGGCACGTCAAGTCCAACATTATTGAATATCAACTCCAACATATAACATACTCCAACTTTTCATCCTACCAGTACAGTACTAAATGTATACATTACATATACATATTTTATCACTTGTAATGTGTGCTTGTAAACATAAAACTTCACAAATACTTAAATATATTCATGAATACATATTCATGAGTGAATCATAACTGTAAAGGTTGCCTAAAGTTTTACATGTTCATAAGTCTATAATGACTGACAGTATTTTGAAATGTTCTGTGAACTCTGAAAATAAAATGATTGGCCCAAAATAACCAAAGCTATTCTTGAGACCTGGAGAACAGTGATTAGCAACATACGGTCTGTTAAAAGTTTAGAAAGACTACATTTCTGGGAGTAGTTATTTTAAAAAGGTTAAGAAAAGAAATGCGTCACTGTCTATATCTGCTATGATCTGACCATTCAAATCAAGATAAACTTTCAGGAATGCTTTCTTATCTCTCTCATAACTTTTAGGTGTGGTGGTTACCAAATGTACCACCACCAAGGGATTTCTGTTCACAGTAACTGCTAACAACAGAGTTTGGATTTAACCTTTCGACTAGTACTGTGCTGAACCAACAAGCTGTCTCGAGAAAAGAGAGTCTTCACGATGCTTCATAAAAGCTCTTTATTGCAAGATTTGTATGCATATTTTTTGTTGTGGGCATAGACACAGCAATAGTTTGATCAACACTTTCAAAACCCACTCTTATGGCACTTTTAGCAAGAGGTGAAAACTGATTGCATGTGGAGTGAAACTGCTTGAGTGCAATGAAACAGAAGGCATTGGAGTGTGGGGAGCGTCGGGAGTGCAGGGGCGGCTGGACTGATTTCATCATCCAAGCAAGTTTCAAGTTTGTGCAGAAAAAAAAACAAACACAACAAACACTAAAATCCACTGAGTTAAAAAAAAATGTTAAAGAAACCTCCCTTTATCTCCAGCTAGTATGACATGTCTGCTGCTTTTTTTTCTCTTTTTGTTCAACCATGCATGGCTTGTTTTCTCTTAAATTACAGAATAACACTGTCACCTATGGTACACTATACTATACAAAATACAAATTTAACAGGAACACAAAAATAAAACACGACATTGACATGACATTTACATAATTTTACAGCATCTTTTTTTCCCATTTTGCTTCTACATTTTATTCTGGTTTTTACTTTACAAGTGATTTCTAGTTTTTATTTTCAGAGTACAGTACTCAGAGAAACATCTGAGGAAAAAAAAGGCTTCAATAATAATACTCAAATGTTCCTCCAAAATCTCTACAAATAATAAGGTGCTGGATGCTACCACATTTCATAACCTAAGAAAAGAGCAAAACCAGTCATTGTGGTAGTCAATGGTGTGGATTGTCAATTTGGAGTTGGTAGCTTCAACAGCATACTGTTGAAGGTCTGTGGTCGGAAATAAAGGTTCAAGGTACTGTACATGTGTGTCATTCCAAGCTGAAGAAGTACATGCAAAGTGTGTGGAAATTCAGCCTTTGTATGTGGATGACTGAGATTGTATTCCAGAAAGACTGGTAAAGGGGCAAAAGAGACTGAAAAAGGAAGTTTCCTGTCTGCGAGTGACAGCTGAATGTCCTTGGCTGTCACTGAATAAGCAGACCAACGGTATTTACTTGAAAGGCACTCAGTCTCTTGAAGCTCAGTATTTTGTTGATATTGAAATAAAAAAGAAAACTTTGTTCAGCAGTGGTTTGTTCTTTGAAAGGAATAGTTAGGTGCACAAGTTTGTCAAGAAAAATTACCGTGTTGGTTGGATAAGTATTAGACATGACATTGGGAATTGTAACGTGGAGTTACATGTAGATATATATATATATATATATATATATATTATATCAGTACATCCAATTATGCAGATCAAGGAAAATCACAATGTGCAGTGATTTTTGTGCCAGGTCTGTGCATATGTCTGTATGTATTTCCATTTCAAAGCGTTCACACTGAATTAAACGACAGTCCTCTCCTTCCTGAGTGCAATTCACTGCCTTAGACCATCACTTCAGCTTGGGACTTGAACCATTTTCACCAAGTCTACCACAGCAGAGCACATACACTGCTTCTAAAATGTAGTATCTCAGGAGAGCAAATCTACAGCCTACAACAGTTAATGTAGCTGTCTTTCGTTTTTCCAAAAATTCACTGCAGGTGAGTCTACCATACGCTACAGTAACTCCACCAATTGGCTATCCATTGGTGTCGCTAATTAGGGTGGACTTCTGTGAGCAGAACAGTGTCCCATGTCCATATAACAGAAAGGCCACAGTGGTTTTAAAACACCTCAGTCTATCACTCGAGTCCAGTCTGAGCTGTGCATCCTGCATTGGTTGTGAGCCCTGAGTGAGAGAGCTGGAGGAAGCTAACGACTTGGTCTTCCAGCTACGAAGGGGAACATTCTGCTCCATATGGAAGCTGCTGAGCTATGTGTGTGTGTGTGTGTGTGTGTGTGTGTGTGTGTATGTCCATGCGGATCACTGTGAAATACTGCACTGCTTCCATGACCCACTGAGTGCAACAGGTGTCCAGCGCTGGCCAGAGCTCCAGGAACCAGCCAAACCAGATGGGAAGGGCAGAGAAGCTGGCCAGGAGAAGCAGGGGGCACATCTCACGGTGTGGACAGGAGGTCCTGGAGAGCAGGGGGGAACATCTCACGGTGTGGACAGGAGGTCCTGGAGAGCAGGACTGGATGAATAGGGGCTTTGTTTTTCTGTCTGTACAATGTGTGTGAAAAAGGAGAGAGTGTGCTGGACTCAGAGCTGCTGGATCTCACTGTGTCACACCTGCATCTCAGAACCACTGGACAGGCCCAGAGCCTGGGCCTCCTCTGGGGTCAGGCCACTTTTCAATGTTCTCCTCACTGCAGACAGACAGACAGAGAGAGAAAAATGAGATCAAATACATTTATCAGTTTTTGCTGATATCCTGCCACGGCTTTCTGTTTCTGTCTAAAACTACGTGAAAATGGTGCATTTATTAGCTGCCAGAACTAAGAACAAAATGTCCTGGGGGAGGAGGCTCTCAGACCCTACAGGTCTGGGCTAACCCCCGAACGGTTCCATCTCCTAGCAACCACCTCTGGCGCCACTAGAGTAGACCTTTACTTTCCCGTAGAGGGAAACTACGTCAGAACATACTACAAAATAAAACACGCATGACTGAACTTTAGAGCCCTGTTTACTTGACTCCTCAGTTGGACAACATTTAAGCCTAGCTGATGGTGTCTGAATGCTCCATGCCATAAAGATGCCTGACACTCAGCTGTAAAAGTGTGGTGGTGGCTGCGCCATGGTCAGGGCCATAAAAAACTATTTTGAAGGAGTCCAACCCATGAGATCAAACATGTCTGCCCTGCTCTTTTTCTGTCTTTGCATGTGAACATTTCTTTTTGCGGTCTGTGCTTGTTAAGCAGGTGTGAGCTTTGTTTGTTTGGACAGATGGCATTAGCTTTCACTTCGGCTGACAAAACATCGACCTGATGCATTGCTGTGAGCATGCAAACCATCGACCCACATGGGGGCAAAAGAGATAGTTGTCATGGTTTTTGCCGTTATTATGACTTTTGTGAAAGGCAGGGGTACATTTTGATGTAAGGGTTTATGAGCACTCAACACCAACACCTACTAATGCCAAAATCAACACACATGCACGCACACAGAAAGAGAACTCACAGGATTTGCGGTTGGCTCTGGACCTCCTCCTCTCCCTAGGCTGTGCCCTCTGACTCGGCACCTGAGTGGCAGACTTCACGATGCGCTCCATGATCTCGTCCGCCGGGTCGTCTGTGCAAATGGTCGGGTCATCATTCGCAGATGACCATAAACTGCTGCGGCCTACTAGAGATCCTAGTGACAAAAAGGAACATTTCAGGGACTGAATTGTGAATGTGATTGGTTTACAGTATGGGTGCCCTACTCCAAGGCACTGCCTGGCCTTGTGCATTCGCAGTATATGGGAATCGACCCTGTGTGTCAATCAGAATCAGAATCAGAATCAGAATGGGATTTATTACCAAGTAGGTTTACACCTACTTGGAATTTTTTCTGGTGTGAAGGTGCATACAGTAAACATAAAACATAAAAACATAGAAACACAATAAGTACTACACATAACATAAAATCACAAATAAGTACTACACTACACTACTATCAGAAGCTATCTTACCCCTGCTGGCTCGGGTTCTTGTGCGGAGGCCAGGAACCGTTGAGGGGCTGCTGTCGCTGCCTTGGAGGCTGCCCTTCAGAACGGCCTTCATGTTCTCATGCTCAGCAGCATCCTCGGCGTATCCCAGACCCACAGCCTCCGGAGCCTCGGGGCCTGTGCCACCAAACTTCCCTCCCTGAGGATAAACGAGGACAGGGGAGAAGGGGGCAAGACATGGAGAGGGGGAGAACAAGAAGCATCATCAGGTGCATTCATCAACATTAACATCACAGTTATCATTATATGCAAACATTCATCTCTGGTGAGTCTGAGTCTGAAATGTAACTCGACACCAAGCACTTCGGAAAAGCAAATGTCCACAGGTTAGTAATGGCTGTCAGGAATCACACTGAAGACACAAATGTCTGATATTAAGTTGCATTCATAACTGTTCAGTAGTTCACAATTCCATAAATCATCAACTAATCACCCATTAATCATGTGCATTTCAACACCATGCATTTAACATGTTACATTTTCAGCATCTCAGTTAGGATGCACAAATACACCCAATAAGCTAAGGTTATGACATTTCACTCCAGAGTGATAAATGAACAAGAAATGTTCAAATCATTCGTCCCACCAACAAAATACACAAAAACAACCCATAGGAGCTAATAATCTGGTTGAGAACTCATAAAACATCATCTTCTGATTGTAACATTCTCTGGTCTTCTGCATGATTACTGTCAATTTAGTTCTTACAGAATGTTTTGTTCCATGTAGAACCAAATTAGGTTATGGATGGAACTGCATGCAAGTCCACTGACAAAGAGGCATTTGAGGAACTGTCTGTTCTACTCAAAAGGTCAGTGTTGACTATGGGTGGTCTAGTTAGTGTGAACCCTTTTTGTACATATATATAAACATAAGCGTGAACAGAGTAAGAGCATTGTTGGAAATGTATGCAGTCTGTTTGTGATCAGTTCATCAGAGTCACTATGTATAGGTCAGTACCAGTAAATGTAAAAACAAAAAATAAAAGTAGTGACATAAACACACAAGCAGTTATGTGATGTGTGGCTTTGAGCTGAATCTGGGCTCTGGTCACTTTGTCTTGTTTACGTGCAGAAAGTCAGCAATCTCCTTTGTGTGTGTGTGTGTGTGTGTGTGTGTGTGTGTGTGTGTGTGTGTGTGTGTGTGTGTGTGTGTGTGTGTGTGTGTGTACGTGTGTGTGTACGTGTGTGTTTGTAGGTGTGTGTTTGTACGTGTGTGTGTGTGTGTGTGTGTGTGTGCGCACGTGCGTACTCAAGTGTGCGGTGTAAGACACTTATGGACTCCATATGCTGACCTCTTTCTGAGCCATGGTCCAAGAGGGCGGGGCTTATAAGGTCTAACCTGCATCTAAACAGCCCTGAGCTTCTTAAAGTCTAGTCTGCATCAGTGACCACTCTTCTCCATTATCCTTTACCAGTTCTGGTTTAAATAAGACACATCTCTTCTTTTTACTTTCTTTCCTTGTTTCTCTGTTCTGTTTCTCTGAAACAGACCCATACACACAAATAAAAAAGGAATAAGCACATTCAAATTCATGGCTAATAAGTGGACCAAACCCACAGATGCTCTTTATCAGTCTATTGGACACATGCACACACCCTCCCCCCACACCCCACTCCCTCTTCCTCCTCCTCCTCCTCCTCCTCCTCCTCCCTGGGAGCTGTAATGAGATCCAGGACCAATCCTCTGGGCTGCAGATTTGCCTTCTAGAACACTAAGAGCCCGTCGCTAAACTATCTGAGTGCAGAGAGACTTGTTAACAGCGCCAGGGCTGTTCAGATTCATGATGTATGAACAATCTCTCACAGAGTCTCTGCACAGAGTAAAAGCAGTGATTGAATGCACACGCCATCAATGACAAGACGGGGCTTTAATGTGGGGCTTCTGAAGCCAGCGGTCTGCTTTGCTGTCTCTCTGCATCAAAGATCTCTGACAGAGATGTTGAAAGGCTGAACATTCAAATGCCTGAGACTGGCAGTTCAACTGAGGCCATATGGAGCAAGTGTGTGTGTGTGTGTGTGTGTGTGTGTGTGTGTGTGTGTGTGTGTGTGTGTGTGTGTGTGTGTGTGTATGTGTGTGTATGTGTGTGTGTGTGTGTGTGTGTGTGTGTGTGCGTGTGCGTGTGTGTGTGTGCATATGTGTGTGTGCATATGTGTGTGTGTGTGTTTGTGTGTGTGTGTGTTTGTGTATGTGTGCGTGCGTTTGCATGTGTGCATGTTTGCGGATGAGAAGGCAGAAATGTTTTCCAACCCTAGAATGGAGCGTGGGGTAAAACATTATCTCATGCATATAACCATTGTTCCCTGAAGGTATGGGAGGACACCCATGACGTGGCAGAGCACACACCTCCTTCACTGACACACCCCTGAACAATGCCCAGGATGCTGCCATCCCCCTACGGAATGAGCACGCACACCCTCAGGCAGAGGCAGGCCCTTACTGTTATAAGACAGTGAGACAACCTCCACAATCCTGTGGGAGAGCCACTGTTTACACAGCACCCTGCCATGAGCTGGATTAGCAAAACAGACAAACAGACATGGTGCGTGTGAAATATATGTACGGCTGGGCACACGCAGTACACGCAGCCTCCTCTGAACACCAGAGGTACTGCAACCCTGAGGACAGGGTCGACTTACTGAAAGGGAACACACAAGCAAATGAAACAGGCATTACATGAGTGCTGTCATGCAACACACCCACACCTACACACGTCGCGCACACACACGTCGCGCACACACACACACACACACACACACACACACACACACACACACACACACACACACACACACACACACACACACACACACACAGTACTGTACCTCACCATCCTCTTCATCCTCACTCTAAGGGTAAAAGAATCATGAAATAGAGAGGCAAAAGTTGTCAGGAGTTTACATGACCAAACAGAATTAAAAGAATAAAAAGGACAGAATAAACAAGAAGAAAGAAGAAAGTGAAATAACTAAAGTAAAGAAACACAGGTGATATGAGTTAATGCGTCGAGGATTATCATTTCTAAAGGGATTTGTGTGCATTTCTGTTTACTAGGAAGTAGAAGGGTCCGCCCGCGTGGTTACTTACCAGTTAAGTTAAATAAGCATAGTGAGTGTAAGGCCGATACATTTTACAGCCTTATGTTGAATTTCATAATTATCACTGAGTGGTCGCAACCTGTGATATTCATTTTAGATTTCCATGCAGACTAATTATAGTATTTTCGTGTTAGTCTTTCTCCTGGTGGGTTAAGTTGTCTTGTGTGAAAGGTATGTGCTGCATTCTTTCAGAGGGCTCAGTGTTCTCCTCTTAGATGCTTCCGCTGATTCCACTGGATGTTTGGTTTACTCATAGCCTTGTGTATATCTAGTGTTGCTATTAATTAGGGCCATGGTTTAGACACATACCCAATGCCTATGGCTGTCTTACATTTAGAGTGCCTGCACGTTGTCGTCAGGCCTCACTGATATTTTGTACTGTAAACTGTGGTGTGTTTGAAGCATCTGCCAGGAGGTGAGCACATGAGCACAGCCAGCTCCCCAGTGGGTTAAGTAGGTGGAAGGGCTCTAGTAACGCCCCTACCTGTGTTGGAGGACCCACAGTGAGGCTCCCCATCGAGGAGGAGGAGGGCTGGATATGCTAACATGGGAAAAGCCATAGGCCCCGCTCCGTCAGAACCAGTAGTCATGTTTTTAATAGTTGCCAAAGGAAGCCAACACTTTGAATCTGACTGGTGGTATTGTGAGGTTGGCACAGGTACATTAATGACGCGCACACAAATGTGCGGATATAACAGTATGGGTAGCACAGGGCAAATGAGCACTTACATCTGTGATCATCTTGCCTCGGGTCTTGTTCCTCTCTCTGTGGTTGGCCCGTTTCTGTTTCTGCTGCAGGACGCGCTCGCGGGTGGTACGGTACTCCAGCGCAAACTCGCTCAGAATCTTGCTGAAGCGGTGCACACTCACGTCGCGCACGGTGTACGGCGGGTGGCCCAGGAACAGCAGGAAGGCATGGAACCTGGCAGGACCACAAGACACATGCATGAGCGGACCACCACAGGACACGGGCCACTTTCATATTAGCCTCGGGGTACGTGACACAAGCCCAGTATAAGGCAAGCTTACCTGTTGATGATTCTGCGGTGGACGATCTTGAGGATGATGATTCGCTCTGCGCAGTCCTTCAAAAAGTCGGACATCTTCTGCTTCAGCGACGGTTTCATCTCGTGCTTGGATATGACCTTGAGGTGGTCCCATGATGCTTTGCACCTCCGCTCCATCTGGCATAGGTTCTCCTGGAGTTGGTCAAAGTCCACCTGGACAGAGCGTATCGTAAATACACCACATCTGTTAGCATCGTTTCACCGAGGGGTCAAAGAGGCCGTCCAGAGAGGGTGTTTATTACCGGTGCTACGATAAGGGCAAAAACCTTGGACATCAAAAATGCCAAGGAACTTACTGGAGACCCGAGTGAAAAATGTAAAGTCACAGAGTGTGCTGCCACACAGCTGCAGATGGTTATGTCTGGTCAGATAAGTGCTTCCTTTTGTTCAGCTGCTCTCGGGTTACAAACCCTCTACTGCCCTGAGTAAAGTCTGGCTCTCTGCTCCAATGTGAATTTTTTACTCATAACTATAGCTTTCCTCATACCTTGGCAGAGCGGGTGATGGCCCCGATCTCCGAGTAGAGGTCTGTGCTGTCTGGAAACCGCTCCACCACGATGGAGCACGCGTGGTGAAGGAGAGACTGTTTGTGCACAGTGTCCTTCACTTCTGGAACTTTCTCCAGATAGTTCAGCTCAAAACCCTTTGCCTGAAAACAGAAATACACACACGCACACAAAAATACAAAATCAAAATACAACTTCTCTGGGTTAAGTGGGTCAAATGAGACACAATATGATGTAAAACATATTCAATGAACTAATGTAAAGTTCTATCTGAAACACAACACACATTTTTGCATTTCTGCATTTCATAAAAGCATGCAGTAACAAGCAGTTTGCTGCCCCCACTGTTAAAATGTTGACTTGAATGGTTCACTGGATCCCTTAAAAGGGCTTAGGGAAAAACGTAATTAGTTTATGATTAACAGATCCCCAATCAGTTTCAGGAACATAGGGTAACTCCCTGGCCTGGGCCCAGCCTGTTCCAAGCTACACCACAACAGAGCTGAAAAAGGGAAATGTCCTACAAGACATCATTTGCTCTGAATCATAATTTGGGTTTGCTTTGATCGTTTGCCCATTTCTAATGGTTTACCGTAAATGACAATCCCAAGATGTTAAAAGCTTCAACCAGCAGTCTGTTTACTCATTTTGACTACTTTTCAGATTTGTCCATAGTGTGTGTCCCTCTCAGATCAAACAATGGGACCTCAATTTATTCACAGCACATACACTCACTCACACACATACACACACATGTGCACACACAGCTGAACACACACACCCTCTTATTCTTTCTTTCAGCAACCACTGGCAGACATATGATCCCACTCTTAGATAAAAAAAAATAAAACTACACCGAAGCCCTAAAAAGGCAGACAAGTTTTGGGTGCCGAGCTCAGTCATTCACAAAAAGCGGTCGTCTGCCAGAAGACAAATGGCACTCAGAGATCACAGCTGCTAACAGAGAGCGCTGTGTTAGCCCGGCCAAGAGAGTATGGCAGGGCGCTTGGCCCTGGAGAAGAGGGGGAGGGGGGGGGGGGTGTGTGCTGCGGTGGTTCAGCTCCAGGCCAGACAGACAAACGGATGGATCCATGGACAGGAGGAAGGATGCCCACTCACGTTTGAGCCGTTGAGGAAGTTGCCGATGGCGAGCAGTGTGGACAGAATGTGGCGCAGTGTCTTGTTCTTCTCCAGCTGCTCCATGCCTTCTTTCAGGTCCTGCATGGGCTCAGCCACTTCCTGAGAGAGGGGGGGGGGGGGGGTTATAATATTTTGCTTTCCAAGTATGCTCATTAGGGCTTGTTGCACGCTGCTGTTGCTGAAAGGTCAACATATTTCTCATTTTGTTCTTTTTCACTCTGAAACAAGATGCATGCAGAGAGAACAAGACGTTTTCTTTAATCCACATCTTTATGAGTAATTATACCACTTTTATAAACTCAAACAAAACAAACAGCCTAGTGGCCAATAAAAAAAGGATCATCCTTTTATCTCAACATCCCTAATGGGCTTCCTTCACGACACGTCTCCCTTTGGAATAAACACAGTGACCAGGGCCAAGGCACTGTGAGGTCACAGTTATGTAAACCCAGTGTGGCACTGGGGGGGGGCCCTGACCTTCTCGATGGTGTCGTAGTCCATCTTGAAGGCCCAGAGCTGCAGGCGGGCGGACAGCTCGGTGATGGAGGAGAGCGTCAGGAGGAACTGCTCTGCGCTGCCCAGGGGGACGTCCGGGCTCAGCAGCTGGGCCTCCTGGATCTTCTGCTTCTCCTCCTCCGTGGGGATCATGGTCAGGATTTTCTAATGCGGAAACAGAAGAGGAGATGATGATGAGAGAGTTAGAGCCAGAGAGGGAAAGGTTGGGGAAGCGCATCACACGTTATCTGCTGACACACTGGCCCCTGGGTGAATGCTGATCTGATGAAGTCGGATGACCTTGATGAAGGTCAAGTGATTCATCATGTCAGGGAGTGTCTGTACGGGATGAGATCTTTTGCTCATTGTTCTCAGAATGACATTGCAAACACAGACACACACACACACACACACACACTCACACACACACTGACGACAAGACAAGAGGCAGTCCAGCTACATGTTTTCCCTGGTGAGCGCCTGTGTGGAATAGCGAACTCCCCTGTGGTTGTCTGTGGGCCAAATGTCATCCTTCCCACCAGACATTCAAGGTAGGGCAGAGTATCACTGAGCAGCTTTCCCATGGCACAGAACACACACATACCGAACGAGTGAGAACAGAGAGGATGTGGCATCACTGCACAGCCCACGGAAGGTGTATATTATGGTCTGTAGACGACCTTACGATGTGCCCGCTTTGCTAACCTTTAATCATCTTGGTGATTAATAACGAGACCATTGGCAAAAAAACACCCCATTCCAACAGAGAAACCACATGTCTTGTCGATGTGGTGGCAAATCCCAACTTACCAAGCTTTGATTTCGAGTAAAAAGGCATTCAGTGGTGTAGTCACACAGAAAATGTTTGTGTTCTTTGAGCACAGGTTTTGAGAGTTTATTTTGGACGCTGCACTTAAACATAATGGTTTTGTTTACCAGCACTGTCACAGCTAGTGTCCTCTTTACGGTTTATAACTGAGCTAAGGGACATGTATTCGGTCAAAAATGCTTTCATGTTGAGATCTGGAAATGTTTATAAATGATATATGTATGCTGTCTGAAGAAAGTAGGAGAAAGTAAAGTCGTAAACAGCACATCTGTTAGCACATAGCACAAATGTATTTGCTGTGGCCACTGTATCTACGTTCAGTCGTGTAGCAACAACGTAAAAAGCGTACCTCTATGCCCTCCTTGTTCAGGGCGTACTCATCGAAGTTGAGGATGGCCGTCTTAATGGTACGGGGAGGGGGAAGTACAGTCAGGCCAATGTTGATAGCGTTACTTCTTTTGGAGTCCAGGACAATAATCTCCTGACGTTTGCCATCTGTAGCTGTTTTCTGAGCACACACACAGACACACACACACAAATGCGGACAGAGAGAGAGAGAGATAGAGAGGAGAGAGAAAGAGAGAGAGAGAGAGAGAGAGAGAGAGAACGAATGATGAGAAAACACCATGGTAAACAAAACACACTTCTGCTGTCTGCTGAGAGTTTGTCTTCCTGCTTTGATAGAATGTTGGCAGTGCCCCTGCTGTAAAGTGTATTTCATGTAAGGGAGACAGCTCCCTGGACCTCTGCAGCCCACTTCACAGTCTTGCTCAGTCACAGTCCTCTCAGCGGTGGTTGTAACTCAGGCTCATGGAGCACACTTTCATCCTAATCCTACTTTAGTTCCGCTACAAGAGGACAGGTCAGACTGGCCCCGTGTCACAACAGGCCCCATCATTGATTTTCCCTCTCAGACAACCATACAGTATAAAGAAAATCCACAATATATGGCACCCTATGGCACAAGCCCTAGACTTTAATCCCACTGTGCAAATCCTTTTATTTCAGAGGATGCAATTGAGGTTGAGATGTTTATGATATGGATCTACACACAGCCAAGATAAAAAAGAACAATTCAGCCTGGACTTTCGGTTTCTACTGGTTACTGAAATGAATGGGAAAGGAATGCCTTTCATGTGGGCAATTACTATAAACTTGCCTTCATATGATATAAATACAGATCTGATGTTATGCTAAGTGCAGCACTGTTAAACATGTGAGCACCTGAGGGCTATTTTTGGGACTTTGATGGGACATTTTTCAGAGGTCTGGAGACGGCAGTTAGGGCATTTTTTACTGGCCATGACAGGCGGAAGGGGCTGGGAGCTGATGGGAAGAGTGAAATTGACTTCAGCTGCTGGAAAGCGTTTCCAAGGGTTAGGCTGCGGAGCGCCTGCATCCCATATATCCCTGACAAACTTTAATACATCTTACCGAAGCTATCATTAGCAATTAATCAAATTCCGGAATAAAAACAGATAAATGGAGCCATAGTCAAAATATGTGCGATAGAGTTGTCAAATCTCAGAGTAAGCAGTGTTACATTCACTTGTAATGAGCACCTTCTCCTCACTGGCTCCCACATAGACAGGGTATATTTTCTGATAAGGATGATAGCTAACTACAGGATGTGGTCATAAACTTAATCCAGATACGCTAAATATTTATAGCATTGCATTTATCTCTGCCAGGGTTTGAGATAGGAAAGGACAGATAAATGGTGGAAAATTTGTCAGTGCCATATGAATTAGACCATGAGCTATAGCATCTCTCATCTCCTCATATCTCAAGCCCTTACATCTCATTCTAACGGCTCGACATCCTGCCTAAGGCCTACATGTATTTAGAAGAAGGTGGAGTTCATGCACTTGGATTGTAAACTATTCACTATACTGCAAGCACTCTGTTAAATGTGATATTGAATGGAAGATGCATGTGATTTATGGACCTCATACCTATTTAATCTCAACTGAAATGGACCTGAACTCAGATATCCCTTTCTGGAGGAGGACAGCGCTAAATCTGAGCTGAAATATCCCAAAAATGTACAGTGACATAAAACATAACAATCCCGCAGACTCACCTTTGCGACTGGTAGCTCCTTGGACTTGGTCTCAAACAGGTTCTCTAACTTGGACGTGTCCACCTTGACCGGCTCTAGCTTGGACCATAAGGACTCCCTGTTGTTCTTCTGGCCTGGGTACTGCCAGTCCGAGGGACGGATCTCATTCCAGAACAGGCGGATTGTCTTCCTCTTCTTCTGGAAGAGTGGCGCCTCGCCCCGGTTCGTCATTGGGGAGCCTGGAGGCGGGTATGGCGGGGGGGCCATGAAGGGTGGAGGGGGTGGCATCCGCATGCCGGGCATGGGTGGGGGAGGGGGGCAGCCCATGAGGGGAGGAGGGGGAGGCAGCATGGATAAGCAGAGGGGTGGAGGCAGCGGGGGAGGCGTGAGGTCTGAGGACGTAATCACGTTGACCGTGTCCAGGATGTCCACGTCGTCCTCCTCCGTCAGGTCGGTGAAGTTCATCTCCTTGATGCGCAGCTCACGGGGGCAGGCCATCAGCTGGTCCCAGATTTGGTCCGACTCCTTTTTAGGCGGTGGGGGCGGAGCAGTCGGCGTGGACGGGCTCTTGTCCAACAGCGACTGCGTTTGCTTCTCCAGCAGCTCGACCTCCGGCGGCGAACCCAGCCCCTTGACCAGGTCGCCGAACTTCTCAGCCACCGCCCGCACGTTGCCCTGGTTGTCCAGGTGGCTTATATCCGTCTTCTTGATGTTCTCCTCGTTCGCCTGTTGCCGGGCCTCTAGTGTGGAGATGCGGTTGGCCAGGTCCTGGCTCACGCTCTGCTTCTCATCCTTCTCAGTCTCTTTCTCCTTCTCCTCCTCATCTAGTGGCTTTTTGTTCTGGCTGTAGAGTTTGTCCAGCTTGAAGCGGGAGCCGTTGAGCACCTTACTACATTGGTCATTGGCATCCACATCTTCGGACCACTGGCCTGAAATGAGAGGACACGATCAGGACAACATGTGCAGATTGAGGTTATATGAGTAGTGAAAACCCATACCCTCAGTGACTTATAGTACCTCTGTGCTATGAGTAACCGTACAGGAATTTTGAGTGAGCGTGGTGTTAGTGTTAGGACAACTGTGTTTCTCCTACCTGAGTTATTATCACCGCTGAGCTTCTCCTCCTTCTCCTCTCTCTCCAGTGTGCTGCTTGCTGAGGAGATGCTGGAGGCTGAGCAGTTGTCCTTCTCGTTCACCTCCTCGTTCTGCCTCTCCTTCTCACTCAGGAGGCTGCTCTCCTCCACCTCCACCAAGATACGCTCCTTTTCGGACTCCTCTTCACCCTCCATCTCTAACTCAGCCTCCTCCTCTTCCTCCTCCTCTACCTCTTCCTCCACACCTGTCTTCTCTTCTTCTTCCTCCACCTGTGGCTGCCGCTCCGCTCCTGGCTTCTCCTCTACCGCCTGCTCCTCACTCCTCTCCTGCTGCTCCTCTATCTGCGGTGCCTCCGGTTGCGTCTCCTCCGCAGGTCTGTCAGGCTGCGCTGGCGTCGGGACGAGCTCCTCAGCTGACTGCCGCTGGTCTGGGCCAGAGGGGGAGTGTGGGGAAGCGCCTGAGGGAGGTTCTGAGGGGGAGGCAGACGGTGGCGGCTCCACTTCTGAACGGGCAGGAGTCTGTGGGTCACGGCTTGGCTTAGACCGGGGCTCATTTACTGAAGGACGTGGGAAAAAAAGGAAGCAAACATGAGAGAGGCAGAGACAGAGAGAAACAGGCAGACAAGAGTTTTTGTACAGAAAAATTCCCTCTCCTTCTCTGGGAATGAGACTCGGAAAGCCATACATTTCAATTGCCCTCAAGTGCATTTTAAGTACCTGTCTAATAGTGGTAATTACTTCAAGAGAACAATCTGTTTTTTTTTAGATAAACACTGATATCAAATTGAGGGACACTGAACAACAGCCCTTGCACTCTTTTGTTAATCAGCCTTTGTGATGGTGTTTGGCATCTGTGTGTATAGCGTTACATACTCTAGTGATAGAGATTAGACATAGCTTACAGTCTGTCTCACACCACAGCTGTAGGTACCCCTTCCCAACAATTAATTCACTCCATATGAGCCACTCGTGCTCATTATTAATATATACAAACCGGTCCTCTGTCTGCATTCCTCTCTAACCACAGGCGGTGTATTCAAACACTCGTCTTCCTATCTCCATGAGGAAAAGTGAAAAAATGTCTTCCACACAGGAGGATGTCAAAACAAACCCAATATTGCTGGGAGGTATGGGCTCTCACAAACACTAATGTGGTGGATAATGGCTTTTAAACTACTCAAAAATGTCAGCACATGTGTATTAGAAAAAGTAATGACACTCTCACTCTTCATATCCGTTGTCACTGTTTATATTAAACTGCTTACGGGAAGCCATTTCTTTGATGTGTGTTGTAGGTCTCTAACAGTAGTGGATATAAAAAAAAAATAATGTATATGCCTTGTGGCCGACGTGTAGGGTCTCCGCCATGAGTTATAGGCCTACTGTAGCGGAAACATGGACATTCTTTTGGGTGTATTTAAACACTGTGGGTTGGACAACTCCTAAAAACACCACATGTTTCAGCCAGCTTTCTCATCCCTGCCTTCCGGAAGGGATAATGCTGGTGGACTGACACTGTGCCGTGTCACCGCCAGAGCAAAAGCAGAGCAGAGCAGAGCAGAGCAGAGCAGATCAGACGTCGGTGGAACTGGTCAGCTACAGTGGTAGCAGCTTTCAGCTACATGATAGAAGCGCTTAGCCTCCTCGTTTTCCCTCTCTAGCTGGACGGAAACCCCAGAATCCCACCGCCAGCTGACCTTCAGCGTCTGACTGAATGGATTCCTTCGACTTCGTGTCCAACGTTTTTGCTGGCGTTTGAAAAACAAGTCAATAAAACAGAAATTCCCACTGCGCCATGAGAGCAGCTCCTCGCCAAAGAAGAATCCAAAACCGTTCATATTTCCGTTTGATCCGTATGCCATGAGGGATCCATCTGTGAGGCGCTCGGAGCGGGAGGAGTTGCTCAGCACCCTCACCTCTTCCTGGGTCTCCGGTTCCCTCTCTCCCACAGTGGAGGAGGGAGGCTTGGGGGTAGGGATGCAAGGAGAGGCCTCAGACACACACAACGCCCTGCTTCCCACCACAGCCAGACCGGAGGCCGACCGCACTAAAAATCACATTACAAATAAGCCGGGCTGGGGCAGCCGGAGCCGTGGTGTGGTGCAGTTTCCACAGAGTTGACCATGACAGCAGCCAGAACCCCCCAGCCAGACCTTCTCCCAGGAGTGAGGCTCAAGCAGACCACTTGTTTGTCTGCGCTGCTGGAGTGCAGCGATGGTCACCCAGAGACCATTCAGGCAGACCAGAGATGGTCACCCAAAGACCATTCAGGCAGACCAGAGATGGTCACCCAGAGACCATTCAGGCAGACCAGAGATGGTCACCCAGAGACCATTCAGGCAGTCATCTTCAATACCTGCATGGTGTAATCTTTTGCCCAGGAGGTCGAGGAGCATGCCCAGAAAACCCCAGCTGAGGCCTATCTGAAGGTTGTGAGAGTCTAGTGCCAGGGAAGGGGTTGTGCCCACAGCAGGAGCAGCAGGTGGACGGAGAAACCTGTGGTGGTGCTAGAAACCTCCTGGCCTGCCAGCATGCACTGATATTCTCTGACCTCCTAAACAAGGGCTGGAACAGCTAAACTCAGAACACGATAAGCACTAAATGCTTTATTGTGTTTCCAGCTTGAAACACAGATTAAGATCTACAGTGTAATGTTAAGCTTATTTGAGTCTCTCAGAATGTAAGAAGTAAGTCCAGTGAAAACCATTCACAAATAAGTCAAAGTTGGTGTTGCTGGCGTGGTGGTGGTGTTTACCGTGCGTTGTGTGTGTGCGTGTGACAGACTCCGGAGTGGGACTGTGAGAAGAAGAAGTGCTTCGGGTTCGGGAGCTCAGGCTCAGTGTGATCTCAGTGCGACCTCTGGGTGGCGCTCTCACACGCTCCCGCTCATACTCCTCCGCCGCTATCCTCTCCACCTGTTTATACCTGCATGCAGAACACACATGACCTTTAGGATACACATCTATCGGTGCGCACCTTACCACAACTCACACACACGCACACACACACACACACACACACACACACACACACACACACACACACACACACACACACACACACACACACACACACACACACACACACACACACACACACACACACACACTGTGTGGTATGAGCCTTCACCA
Organism: Clupea harengus; assembly: GCF_900700415.2. Classification (NCBI taxonomy): domain Eukaryota; kingdom Metazoa; phylum Chordata; class Actinopteri; order Clupeiformes; family Clupeidae; genus Clupea; species Clupea harengus. Next base: position 22,630,776 of record NC_045162.1, on the reverse strand, counting down.
TGCCCCGCCTAATGGTGTCTTTAATAGTATGTGCTAATAACTTGCCTTACTATTTTCTATACTTTCCCTTTATTATATCTTTCACACTAGTTTATCTTCTATCTCTTTGTTCTTCCATCTCAAAATTTGTTTCTCTATTTTCTTCATTTCCAGAACGTCATTGATTACCTGTGATTGACTTGGGTAGGCCACCGTAGATTGTAGGAGGCCTTGCTTCCCTGACAGGGAGATTCAGCTGACTGTCTATTCCTGCAGTCATGAGGTGTACACTCTCCATTTTCTTAAATTAGTGTGGCAGTTTTGTACATTTAAACTTGTGGCACCAAGTTACCTGCTTCCTAAATTAAGGGATAATTTTTTCTCAAACTATATTTCTTGGACGTGGATTATTACCCTGGCTCCTTGCACTTCCTACTGGCTTCTCCCCAGGTGACTACTCTAAATTCCCTCCTGTTTGAAACTCTGCTTCCATGGCAACTATTCCATGCGTGTCTGTTGGAGGAAGTTACAGACAGTATCTTCTACAGTGGAGATTTTCACTAAATAAGCCAGCCTTTACTGAGTGACGAGATTTGCGGCGATCACTTCTCTCTTTTTGTCTTTTCTTCTTTTCTATTCTTCCATGATTAGCCTTCATGGTGGAAGAGCGTTCAGTTCCGACTCTTATATGTAAATCAGTTACTGTGAACTCATACACTAAAATTGTGTTTTGAAACTGAACATTGGAACTTTGAACATTGAAACAGATGTTGGGGTTTGTTTTCTTTTTTAAAGTGACCATTGTAACTGACATATTGATTTATGTTTATAACTATTTTTTTTCTTGTACATCCAGTACTTAACTCCTTCATATAAATGTTGAACACAAGGCATAGACTGTGACTCTCCCTCTAATTTCGGCATAAAGGCATGAAATATAAATATTCATTTGATTATGGCTATGATTTGTGGCTTGTTAATTTTCACTGATCTGTTTTTTTTTTTTTTGTGAATGTTGCCTTGATTGAATTTCCTGATGTGTTGAATTGACATATGAGCTACACACACACACACACACACACACACACACACACACACACACACACACACACACACACACACACACACACACACACACACACAGAGACACACACACACACACACACACACACACACACACATACATACACACACACATACATACACACACACAGAGATAATTAAACAATAATTACATAACATGTCACATGAAAATGTTATGTAATGAACTTGCCTAACCTTCTAAACTCCCTGTCCATAAATTATACCCAAGCAACACAAACTACATACTGACATGTGTCAACATAGACATTTTCATGAAGGCTGAATTCACAGAGGAAATCATTACGGCTGGCATTGCTACACAACGTATCCTCAACCACAGAAACAAAATGAAGTAAGAAATGCTTTCCTCAGGAGAAAGACAGCTCTGTGGCTATGTTTCCAAGAGGAGCGCGGATGGACATGTACTGCAAACAGTTTTGTTGGCCGACAGCTTTGGAGGACATTTGAGATTAAATACACACGTTAGGGCCAGAATGCCAAAGACATACTGTCAGCCTGGAAGCTTGATCTGGATGTATGGTGTATGTGTGAGCATCCAGCTCCATGGGTCCAGGCTGAAGGAATGTGTTTATTAATTCCACCTCTCCCCCTCATTCTTTTAGGAGGTCGTAGCCAAATCTGCAGCAACGCTACTTATAGACCCCTGCTGGCTAAATGTAAAGAAATAATGTAATGTTATTATTCGAAAAAATATATAAAACTATTACAAGCTCTGTACTGAAAATGTCCCCCAGATGCATATTTCGCCTTCAGCTGTATTTGGCCATCTTGAGCCTGATACAATAAAATCAGGCCAATGGTTTTCTTTCTTGAAGGCTGCAGTGAGGCTGGAGATCAAACCTTAAGTGGAAGATTCGTTTTTGAGATAACCTCTGGTGTGGATCTGAAGGTTGAGTCAGGATTCTCTTACTCTCAGAGAGTAAGAAAGAGAGAGAGAAAGAAATGGAAAAAGAGAGAGAGAGAAAATAAAAGAGAGAAAGAAAGAGAGAGAGAGAGAGAGAGAGAGAGAGAGAGAGAGAGAGAGAGAGAGTGAGTGAGAGTCCACCTTATCTAGAGCATGGCCATGTCGAAAGGCAATTACACACCTTGTCCTGTTTGGGCTACAGCATCTTAATCCTGAGCAGAAATGGAATTGGGGGAGAGGTGGACTCACACATTTCACCTGGAGTTCCTGCCGCCTCGGCCTCCACATCTGCTGCTGGTTTGAGCAGGCCCTTCTGAGGCGCATGACTACCGTTCCTCTGATAACTGATCTTTAATGTGCTGGAGGCTTCGGTGTGACATCAGCCCTTTGGATTGCACTTGTTTGGCAGCCACACAGCCTGCGCCTGAACCCGAGCCCGAGCCTGAGCCTGCGCCTGTCCTCAAAGCGGGGCTGCAGCCGAGGATCCTGACCTGCTCTGCCTGTCCTTCCCTGGCATCGGTGAGGAATTCTGACTCATTGACTTTGCAACGGACATTTACCACTGGGCTTTAAAGGGCCCTTTGATTTAATTAAAAGAAAAGGACATGTGACATCAAGGAGCACCATTGCTCTACTAATGCCAACATAGAGTTTATGGCTCCCTGTGAGATAGTGCTGTTGTAGTGGTTCCAGTAAAAGTAGATGAGCGTTGATTCTTCGCGGTGATTAAGTGTGTGAATATAGGTTAAAAATGTGTGCACATTCTTTGGCTTCTTACACATCAATACAAAATCACAAACCTGTCCTCCCGGGCTTGTCTGACCTCCTCCCGCTTGTCGGCATAGTCTCGACTAAAAGCAA
>NC_045162.1:22607344-22627428 GCF_900700415.2 Clupea harengus | reverse complement strand
GAAGGTTGTGAGAGTCTAGTGCCAGGGAAGGGGTTGTGCCCACAGCAGGAGCAGCAGGTGGACGGAGAAACCTGTGGTGGTGCTAGAAACCTCCTGGCCTGCCAGCATGCACTGATATTCTCTGACCTCCTAAACAAGGGCTGGAACAGCTAAACTCAGAACACGATAAGCACTAAATGCTTTATTGTGTTTCCAGCTTGAAACACAGATTAAGATCTACAGTGTAATGTTAAGCTTATTTGAGTCTCTCAGAATGTAAGAAGTAAGTCCAGTGAAAACCATTCACAAATAAGTCAAAGTTGGTGTTGCTGGCGTGGTGGTGGTGTTTACCGTGCGTTGTGTGTGTGCGTGTGACAGACTCCGGAGTGGGACTGTGAGAAGAAGAAGTGCTTCGGGTTCGGGAGCTCAGGCTCAGTGTGATCTCAGTGCGACCTCTGGGTGGCGCTCTCACACGCTCCCGCTCATACTCCTCCGCCGCTATCCTCTCCACCTGTTTATACCTGCATGCAGAACACACATGACCTTTAGGATACACATCTATCGGTGCGCACCTTACCACAACTCACACACACGCACACACGCACACACACACACACACACACACACACACACACACACACACACACACACACACACACACACACACACACACACACACACACACACACACACACACACACACACTGTGTGGTATGACACAGAGCCTTCACCATGCCCCGCCTAATGGTGTCTTTAATAGTATGTGCTAAATAACTTGCCTTACTATTTTCTATACTTTCCCTTTATTATATCTTTCACACTAGTTTATCTTCTTATCTCTTTGTTCTTCCATCTCAAAATTTGTTTCTCTATTTTCTTCATTTCCAGAACGTCATTGATTACCTGTGATTGACTTGGGTAGGCCACCGTAGATTGTAGGAGGCCTTGCTTCCCTGACAGGGAGATTCAGCTGACTGTCTATTCCCTGCAGTCAATGAGGTGTACACTCTCCATTTTCTTAAATTAGTGTGGCAGTTTTGTACATTTAAACTTGTGGCACCAAGTTACCTGCTTCCTAAATTAAGGGATAATTTTTTCTCAAACTATATTTCTTGGACGTGGATTATTACCCCTGGCTCCTTGCACTTCCTACTGGCTTCTCCCAGGTGACTACTCTAAATTCCCTCCTGTTTGAAACTCTGCTTCCATGGCAACTATTCCATGCGTGTCTGTTGGAGGAAGTTACAGACAGTATCTTCTACAGTGGAGATTTTCACTAAATAAGCCAGCCTTTACTGAGTGACGAGATTTGCGGCGATCACTTCTCTCTTTTTGTCTTTTCTTCTTTTCTATTCTTCCATGATTAGCCTTCATGGTGGAAGAGCGTTCAGTTCCGACTCTTATATGTAAATCAGTTACTGTGAACTCATACACTAAAATTGTGTTTTGAAACTGAACATTGGAACTTTGAACATTGAAACAGATGTTGGGGTTTGTTTTCTTTTTTAAAGTGACCATTGTAACTGACATATTGATTTATGTTTATAACTATTTTTTTTTCTTGTACATCCAGTACTTAACTCCTTCATATAAATGTTGAACACAAGGCATAGACTGTGACTCTCCCTCTAATTTCGGCATAAAGGCATGAAAATATAAATATTCATTTGATTATGGCTATGATTTGTGGCTTGTTAATTTTCACTGATCTGTTTTTTTTTTTTTGTGAATGTTGCCTTGATTGAATTTCCTGATGTGTTGAATTGACATATGAGCTACAACACACACACACACACACACACACACACACACACACACACACACACACACACACACACACACACACACACACACACAGAGACACACACACACACAGATACCACACACACACACACACACACACACACATACATACACACACACAGAGATAATTAAACAATAATTACATAACATGCCACATGAAAATGTTATGTAATGAACTTGCCTAACCTTCTAAACTCCCTGTCCATAAATTATACCCAAGCAACACAAACTACATACTGACATGTGTCAACATAGACATTTTCATGAAGGCTGAATTCACAGAGGAAATCATTACGGCTGGCATGGCTACACAACGTATCCTCAACCACAGAAACAAAAAGACAGCTCTGTGGCTATGTTTCCAAGAGGAGCGCGGATGGACATGTACTGCAAACAGTTTTGTTGGCCGACAGCTTTGGAGGACATTTGAGATTAAATACACACGTTAGGGCCAGAATGCCAAAGACATACTGTCAGCCTGGAAGCTTGATCTGGATGTATGGTGTATGTGTGAGCATCCAGCTCCATGGGTCCAGGCTGAAGGAATGTGTTTATTAATTCCACCTCTCCCCCTCATTCTTTTAGGAGGTCGTAGCCAAATCTGCAGCAACGCTACTTATAGACCCCTGCTGGCTAAATGTAAAGAAATAATGTAATGTTATTATTCGAAAAAATATATAAAACTATTACAAGCTCTGTACTGAAAATGTCCCCCAGATGCATATTTCGCCTTCAGCTGTATTTGGCCATCTTGAGCCTGATACAATAAAATCAGGCCAATGGTTTTCTTTCTTGAAGGCTGCAGTGAGGCTAGAGATCAAACCTTAAGTGGAAGATTCGTTTTTGAGATAACCTCTGGTGTGGATCTGAAGGTTGAGTCAGGATTCTCTTACTCTCAGAGAGTAAGAAAGAGAGAGAGAAAGAAATGGAAAAAGAGAGAGAGAGAAAATAAAAGAGAGAAAGAGAGAGAGAGAGAGAGAGAGAGAGAGATAGAGAGAGAGAGAGAGATAGAGAGAGAGTGAGAGAGAGTGAGTGAGAGAGTCCACCTTATCTAGAGCATGGCCATGTCGAAAGGCAATTACACACCTTGTCCTGTTTGGGCTACAGCATCTTAATCCTGAGCAGAAATGGAATTGGGGGAGAGGTGGACTCACACATTTCACCTGGAGTTCCTGCCGCCTCGGCCTCCACATCTGCTGCTGGTTTGAGCAGGCCCTTCTGAGGCGCATGACTACCGTTCCTCTGATAACTGATCTTTAATGTGCTGGAGGCTTCGGTGTGACATCAGCCCTTTGGATTGCACTTGTTTGGCAGCCACACAGCCTGCGCCTGAACCCGAGCCCGAGCCCGAGCCTGAGCCTGTCCTCAAAGCGGGGCTGCAGCCGAGGATCCTGACCTGCTCTGCCTGTCCTTCCCTGGCATCGGTGAGGAATTCTGACTCATTGACTTTGCAACGGACATTTACCACTGGGCTTTAAAGGGCCCTTTGATTTAATTAAAAGAAAAGGAAATGTGACATCAAGGAGCACCATTGCTCTACTAATGCCAACATAGAGTTTATGGCTCCCTGTGAGATAGTGTGTTGTAGTGGTTCCAGTAAAAGTAGATGAGCGTTGATTCTTCGCGGTGATTAAGTGTGTGAATATAGGTTAAAAATGTGTGCACATTCTTGGCTTCTTACACATCAATACAAAATCACAAACCTGTCCTCCCGGGCTTGTCTGACCTCCTCCCGCTTGTCGGCATAGTCTCGACTAAAAGCAAAAGAAGAAAGAAGAAATCTTTATCAGAATTTTGCAAGTGGACTGCAACACCTGCATGCTGTAGAGAAACATCTGGATTGTGAAGATGCTTTTGTGATTTACCAGTAATATTCTGTCCCCTGCTCGGACGTGTTGTTCCACGTGATTTGTGAGTAAATTGTCCTGATTTATTTGGCACAGCGCTTCTAATAAAAAGGAGATTAGCCTGGAAGTGTTCCCGGTGCCGTGGTGAGACCAAGGAATTAAAGGATCTCCACGGCATGTTAGCGGCGACTGAGGGAGTCCTGGGGGGGTCAGGAAGGGGACATGGAGTGGACAGCGGGGGCGTCCCTGATCACCCGATCCGTGTTATTGAATAGAAATCAGCCATGAGAAATGTGGTCCGTCTGCAATCTCAACATCTGCACTGGCCGTGAGAGGCAGGGAGACTCTGCACACAGAACCTGCCGAGAGCTGATTTATTAGCCGGGTTTGTTGTCTGACTAATTATTGCAGGGAAGTTGTTCTTTGTGAGTGAAACCGATGTCATGGGTTTTTTGTCTTGGTTTATACGGTAAATGGTTTGGTCTGGGATGGCGTGACTCTCTGGGTGTTGCGCTAGGAACAGGATGACATGATGGAGTAGCAACAAAGGGCAAAGCTAACACACTCAGGGCCAGAATGAATCTTTATATGGTGAGACCAGTCAGAAGCCAGACTGCTGTATCATGCTGGAGCAGCACTTCCACAGCCGCCATGGAGAATAATAGCTCAGACATGGCCATAATAAGAAGTGACCACCACAGGCCAGTCTGAAAAACAGAGCGCCAGTCTCTGATAAGGGTCTGAACAAACACTTCAGATGCTCCCTCCTAACTGGGGAAGTTCGGTAGTGGCTACTGCATGGCCTTATCTCAAATATATTACTTATAAACATAATACACTGGACTGCTAGCTTTGTTTACAGCAGACAATCTCAGACAGGGTAATGAGCAGAACAGTAGAAGCCAAATTCTCTGGGCTGCATGAATGAGTTGCATTACTCTCAGTATTTGTCAATGGTTGTATGTTGGTGAGCTAGCAGATGAAGCAGGTGTGCTGGTTGTCAGTGCAGTGGGACGCCAGAACGGAATGGGTGTGCTAAAAGGATGCCGCCACTCACTTGAAGCGGCTCCTCTCTCTCGCTCAATCTTCTGCAGTCGCTCCTCTCTCTCCAGGCGCGCCGCCGATCCCGCTCTGCGGCCAGAGACTCCTGATGCTGCCGGTAAGAGGACGTCAGCAGGCCCCCTAGTGTGGATCTGAGACGAGAGAAAGACAACTATAGAGTTAGAGCGTTTTCATGATTAGCCATAACTAGCCGTAGATTAGCAGGGTTAATCAAAACTGGTCACATGATTGAGGTGAAGCCATAAGGGGATGCCATGGGATTTCACTGGATCATGTAGCTAGTCATTGGCTCATTGCTACCCTGCTTAGCATTACCTGTCTGTCTTGACGTCTGAGGGAGAAGGAGGAGATGAAGGAGCGAAGCGGCTCTGTGGGGTGGATGGAGCGCTGGCCACACAGTGAGACCGGCCAGGGTAGGGGGTGCCATGACCATGGTGTCTGTGAGGAGAAGATGGGATGACATGCTGCCAGTTAGGTTACCTTATTTCAGTGGCGTTGTGATTCCGTGAGTAAAACAGTACAAATTCAAAAAGACACATTCAAATTGTCATTTGACAGCTGTGACTGCATCCTGAGAGGGACCTGTGAGCAAAGGTGGGCTTCTTTTCTGACAGATATCTTACCTGGCCGGACCAAAGCTGGCCCTAGACATACAGAAAGCACATGGGGCCTGTGCCTGTGCTACATCTGACTGACTGTAAGGAGGAGACAAAACAGGAGAAGAGACAGAAGAGAAGACACAGGAGGTGAAGACGGATAAGAGTGAGTCTGGCAAGAAGAGGCTGAATGGGAGAGGAGAAGCATAGTGGAGGGCGCCTCTACAAACATCGACAGCAAGTGAATCAGAGGACAAGTTTTCATAGCGCATGACGTACAGAGCCAGCTCAGGGGAGTATGAGAGAATTACACAGGAATGCCATTTAGTATTTCCAACGCGCCAGGAATCGGAGCTCGCATCAAACGGTTTATCATCAGTTTATCTATTAACTGATACTCCTCAAAACATACATGGAATCGTCACCATGAAAAGCCATAGCAGCAGCGTTATTAATGGGAGGCTGCAATGTGACACTGATGATGGCCAGATCTCAAAGGTCAAAATGAATGCCTCCTCTGTATGGCCCTCCCCAGCTGACTGCAGAGACAGTTGTCCTCGGTTCACTTTACCTGGCGGATCAGGTTGTCCATGCTACTGTGACAGAAATGGGGTGCAAACATGCATGAGATATGGCCGTGCCTTCTACTTGTCAGATCACCGCTCTTTTATACGCCGTGGACATTCAAATGATTTCAAATGTGAAACATGCTGGCCTTTATATACCGGCTTTAATTTATTGGCTTCTCTGGGCTTTAGAAGAGATATGATGCCACAATCAAAGGCAGATGCTTTGTAAATGTCAGGAGAAGTTAGGAGTCTTCCCCAGAAACATCCTGCTTTCCAGCTACTGGCCCGAGGAAAGACCGCCTCTTTGATGGAGTCCTATGCATTCTTCCACATTACACAGGAATCAGCAACAGGGGCCTACCAAGATTTATTAGCCCCTGTGTAATTAAATTACTCATCCGATGCTTTTCCAAACTGGTAAATGTTTGGACTGCTAGCCCAGGTAAGCCACATCTTTTAACAACATTGATTTGTGTTCTTTGTGAAATTGCCCCCGAGGGCTAAGAGAGAGAAACAAGCTGCTGGGGATCCCTGTGATTGCCACATGGTGCTGCCTGCTGTGCACCTTAGCAGCGCTAGGCACACACACACACACACACACACACGCACACAGACACAGGGTTGACATGTGATGGACTATGGCAGGTTAAAGCCTCTCTCGGTGCTCTACCTGCACGGCTGCTCTCTAGACGGGCCCCCCGGGCTCTCAGCCTGGTCCTGGTGCGCGCTAGGGGAGCGGGGGAGAGCCATGGGGGGGAGGTGGGAGTGAGACTCTCTGGAGGAGGCCCCAGGCGGGCTGTGGAGAGTGTCTCTCCTCAAAGACGAGCCAGGAGAGGAGGGAAGAGGGGAGCCAGTGGCCAGGGGAGGGGAGCGAATCGGGGCGGCGCGAGGGACCCTGGTCACCGACCTGCTTCGTGGCTCCCCCACAGTCTCTGGAACACTGGGGAGGAGGTTGACCATGCACTTAAAAGGCAAACACAAGCTAGACGCCTCCTCTGGGGTGGCTACTGCTGGCGGCACTGGCAATGCCCCACTAGAACAACAAAACAGCAGAGTAATGAGTAACTGTTGATGGTGAACTAGGGACAAGTACTAAACACAAAGAGACCTATAGGTATCTCTATAGGCAAAGCTGGAGTGTAAGCATACAAGCACATTACAGGATTCTGGGGTCTTGGGATTCTGGTAGCTAAAGAATCAAGGTGCTCCTCACAAAAAACTACTTTTCCCAGAATACCTGGCAGTTCCCTGTCTAGAGGGCTCTGTGACCTGAGGTTCCTCATCTTCCTCCTCCTCCTCCTCCTCCTCCTCCTCATAATCCTCCTCCTCCTCTCTGTGGTAGAAGGGAGGGATTGAGGAATGGATGGATGGAGGGACAAATTAAGAGTATGGGGGGAAAGAGAGTTGGGAAAGAGGATGAGAAAGGAGACACCAGAAATAACATGAAAAAGACAACAACAGAGGACTAGACAAAGGAAACAGATTACTCTCCAGAGAAACACACAATTACCATTGAAATCTCTTAATACACATCCAGCTGGATGTGTGGTTTGGTGGTTTGATTCTTTGTTTCATTTTTTCTGAGTAAGTTTTGTATGTCAATTTGTAGAAACCACAGTAGAATTCTGTTTAGGACCACAGTAAAAAATCCGTCCGTTAGGTCAAAAATAGTTTCCCTACAATGTCTTCCCATGCAAAATAAGTGAAATGTAATCGACATACTGCTTAATACGAGCTGAAATTCTGGCTCACTGACTGCTAGCGGGACTTAAAAATACTTCATCCTTTATACTGTATAAGGTTTATGGTCATGTTGTACAGTTTTAAGGGCTCCTGAAGTTTGCCAATCTAACTCCCACCGCCGGACTGTAAAGCATCCGAAGGCATTTGTTGCTATCAAGAGTCCTCTCTCTGTGGGCTGGACTTTATTAGTGATATGGAAAGCACAGGCCGCTCAAAGGCTGCTCTCATTTCCTGTGGTGAGCTCTCAGACGTCAGGCTCATATGACCGACTCAAGCGCGATCGACTATCTGCTGACCCAGGCCGCTGCGAGGAAACCAGCTTCAGACGCCATCCTTCAAAACGCTTGCCTGTCACACTTAATAGAGGCTTCGATTTGTCTGGGGTGGGTCTGCGAAAAAAAGGAGCACGGTGCAGTGAATGATGAAGGGCTAGGTGGATATATGGCGGAGGGCTCTGTTGTGGCCAGTTTAAACAGCTCAGCTCCTGTCAGCTGTAAATCTATAGCTTCCATAATATAACTGTACAGTAGCATGTGCTGAGGCTACAGGGCTCACAAGAGTTCAAGGTCTCAACGAGAGACTGCGTGGCACTCAGAGAAATAAAACAAAATCTCCGGTTCTTGATTTACAACGCGGGCAGCCGAAACTGTATATGTTCTATGCGATCTGCATGATATGTGTTAATGGAACTTTATGTGCATATGAGTGTCTTTGCAAAAAAAACAATGATTCAAATTCCACTTAAAACATGGCAGAGCGACGGTGCTGAAAGATAATGATAAAAGACAGCGGGGGGAGAGAACAAACACGCCCTGTGAGCACCTAAACTTGGAGCCGGCCTTGAGCCGTGATAAACCACATGAAGCCCCGAATTCCACCCACTGACAAGTGTGGTTTCCACCCCCTCCCCTCCCCCCTCCCCCCAATCACCTGAGACGTTCTGCTCAAAAGGAAAAGCGATATGGCGAGGTTCCCTGGCGCATTCCTCCAGTGGGTGAGCTGGCCTGCGCCCTGACCACAGCCTGAAGTAACCCTAGCGGAACTGCGGAGAAGGATTAGTCTGCTGACAGTGTTTACCCGACTGCCAGACTCTACAGCAGAGAGCCGCCGGCCGAGAGAGGTTAGGGGGGGAAGCATGGCCTTTCACAACAGTGGATGCGAAGACGGCAGCGCCTCATGCACAGAAAAATGCCAAGAATGTAGGCATCCCGACCAAGCGAGTAACTCTCTTTATGGCCAGGCAAATCATAATTTTTCATGAATATGAGATTAGTTTAAACTGTGAGACGAGACCATGAGAGCAATGCACCATTCCAGAGAAAGGGATGCTGAGACCGTGAGAAAGGGCCCGTGTTTCCCTGCTGAAGCTAAAGCTCTACTGACAATGAATGGAGGATGGAGAGGAATGGACAAGACACCTGACAAGTTTGATCCATTCTTCCGTGTTTGAATAAAATAGTTTATAGGGTACATATGTTTTCACAGGGTGGGTGGTTGATGACATTTACAATGACTTGTGTATAACACATGTTGAGCACATGATTTTTTCCCTCCTTACTGTCTTCTGTACTGTATCACCCATCCCTCCTTTTTTCTGCCTCAGCATTCTTGTCCTCTTTCTCCTGTCTCCTCTTCTCAGAGGGTCGAGGGTGTCTCCTTGTCTTTCTCACCTCTCATTGATGTTCTCAATCCTGGACCCGTTGAACGTCGGGAAGTTGGGGCCGTGGCCGTGGTTGCTGGGGCGACGCCGGGGCAGAGGTGTGGCCCTTGCCGTTCTGAAGGGAGTGTCTTCTGCTGCGCCTCCTCTCCAGGCCCCGCCTCTCTGGGGGCCCTCCCACGCTGGCCCGCCGGCGGTCCTTACGGCCCGCGGGGGGCGGCTGGGTCTCGTCGTCCCCGTCCTCGTGACGCAGGGCCATCTGAGAGGGCACAGAGACGGAGGAGGGCACATGCCACCTTAAAGTCACCTCAGCACACACACACCATACAAATGCTACATGCACACCAATGCTCTTTCTAAGAGAGTTATTTAAGTGGTTTCCTCTTCTTCAACATTCTGCCTACTACATCCTAGTGGCCGTAAATGGGGGCTCCTTGTTAGTTATGCTGTTATCATCACCTAACAATGAAAGATTGCTGCTGCCTAACCTCATAGATGTTGAACTGCTCCACCAGGTCAAGGTCGGTGCCCTTCCTGTTCAGGTGCCTGTGTGCCATGGCTTCAATCCCCTGCTCCTCCAGGCAGTCCACCACATCATAGTAGGAGTCCTGATCAGGGAGCCCAGCCAGGGTCTACCAGGAACAAAACACCATTTCAGTCTTTTAGTTTGAATTCAGGAATATATGGGTTAGTGTTTATAGAACGTGGTTATATATCATAAAGCCGGACATAAAGTGCACAGAGTGAAAGAGATGCCTCCACCTTGTTTATTAGAGTCATGGCATACACCAGCAACTCTGTGTCCACTCCATCCTTTTCGTCCAGAATCTCCATGGCATTTGACCACGGCTTACAGCCTGCAAACGGGAAGCACACACTCAGGTCAGGTAGATCCACTCATAGCAGAGAGTACACACCCATCCTCTCCATAGCACAGTCCACATCTAAGAGACATCATGGCTCTCAACCTACTCAACCTACCAATGACATCTAGCCTCACGGCTGGGATTATAGTGAGCGTGTGTGTGTGTGTGTGTGTGTGTGTGTGTGTGTGTGTGTGTGTGTGTGTGTGTGTGTGTGTGTGTGTGTGTGTGTGTGTGTGTGTGTGTGTGTGTGTGTGTGTGTGTGTGTGTGTGTGTGTGCGTGCGTGCGTGCGTGCGTGCGTGTGTGTGCGCGTGTGTGCGCGCGCGTGTGTGTGTGTGTGTGTGTGTGTGTGTGTGTGTGTGTGTGTGTGTGTGTGTGTGTGTGTGTGTGAGGTAGAGGTGAACACAGGTAACGGTGATGGTGGAGGGACAGAGAGAAGGAAAGCAACTGAGACGGACCCGGCGAGGCTGAGAGTGTGGGCCCGGGGGTTAGGGTGAGAGGTTGGTATTTTGGAGGAAAGCAGGCATGAGGTAAGGGCAGGGTCAGCCAGTGACACACGGATCATGTTCTTCTCAATTATGCAACACAATCAGCAGGGGTTCAGAACTGACTTTTATTTCTCTCTCTCTCCCTCTCTCTCTCTCTCCCTCTCTCACCCTCTCTCTCCCCTCTGAAGATGCAGGTAATCTGACCACACTGTGGGGGAGAGCCGTGGTCTGCTCCAGTCGTATCACACATGAGCGCTGCAATGTGTCTGGTGTCTTTGTAACGGGAGCCCAGAGGTACAACACACACGTCACCCTGAGCTGTGACCCCACACTGGCAGAATCTGATACGCCTCCGCTACTACCACATCAACACGATCTTATAAAGACAGGAACGACGACGCGCTCGTTTTCGGGTAGGGTCAAACATTTACGAAAACAGACCTTGGGAGGAGTTACGAAAAGCTACAGTCAGGGCGCCAAGATGGTGTTCCACCGGTGTGTGTGTGTGTGTGTGTGAGGCTAACAAACATCTTGTGGTAGTGTGTGTGTGCCGCTGAGAGCGTTCATCCAACACTCACCTCTCTTGGTGTCCACGGCGCTGACGGCCTCGATGAGCAAAGACGCGTTGGCCTCGGTGTACTCCACGAACACCAGCAGCAGCTTCAAGGGCCGTCTTCACCACCAGACGGAACTGCACTCAAGGAGAAAGAGAAGCTCTTTCAATGTTACACAACCCCAGTGACAAACACAGCACGCTGGTGTTCCTTTTTAAACCCCTAACATATACATATAGTACATGAGCATTTATGGTTTCCATCTACATTTCAGACCATGCCTACAGATGATGTATTAAAGAGTGTGTGTCATAGTTTGATAAGTTCAGATATCAGTGAGTAAATGACACGACATTTCTTCTGTGCGTGGCAAAGACTTCCTGCTCAGTGTTGTGGAGGCCTTTGATAACAGTTGCAGGCAGACGGAGAGGAAACTAGAGAAGGTACTTCATGCCTCCATTCTGACTCGTTTTTTTTTGGGATCCTGTCATTATTGTCTTATGTAACCGACAGCAGAGCATTAAGCCCACAGAAATACTGTTTTATTACTGTATGAGCTCTCAAGGACAAAGGAGAGTCCTGTGACAAATTTATAAAGCAGCTAGCTTTGGGTTCTACTCTCCTGTAGCCTTACAACAAAACGCACACATACACACACAGGGTATCATCAAAACTCACTTAAAATGGAATTTCAACAAAAAAGGAGAGTGACAAAGACAACAGAGAAGAGTAAAAAGAAAAGAAGGAAAAATGAATAGAATAAGCAGAGAGGAGAAACAGTGAGCAGTGAAATGGAATAACAGGCAGCAAGAGGGAGATCTGGGTCTAATAAACTGAGAGCAGTCTCTGTCCTGATCAAAACCATCCTGTGTATTCCACATGTGGCTATTTACAGGAGAGAGAGAGGGAGAAGGAGAGAGAGAGAGAGAGAGAGAGAGATAGTGAGGGCGAGAGAGAGAGAGAGGGAGAAATGGAGAGATGGGCAGAAAAAGAAGAAAAAGAAGAGCAAGAAGAAGAAAACGGCAGGAAACGGGAGTAGAGGCGAGAAGAATTGGTTTGTGCAGGAAATGCACGGAACCAATCTTGCCACATACATAAACAGACACACACTTAGGAACACACACAGGTATGCACACACACACACACACACACACACACACACACACACACACACACAGACTGCTGTAGGTCCAGCTCTCTTCACCTTAGATCCGATGAGGGTGTAGAGCCACTGCACTGTTTCATTATGGCTAATCAGGCCATTCATTCCATCCACATACAGCATGATCTGCCCCAGGGCTGCACAGAGAGAGAGAGAGAAAGGCAGAAGTTAAACCATGATATGCCATTCCACTTTTAACTTAGACAAAGTGTGTATGTGTGTGTGTGTGTTTGTGTGTGTATGTGCTCATACACATCTGTGTGTTACATGTGAGCAATTTGTAAGTACATGCATGACTGTGTGTGCGTGTCTTAGTGCTTCCCTTGCTGGTGATTTTGGCTTTGAAGGGAGCCTTTTAGGGTGACTCACTGGAGACTCAGCGGCAGTTAAGCATGGTGGGGTCGTGACCTTGCGTGGTTACCCGCTTAAACATGATTTGGGGGGGTGGGGGGCTGGGGGGCTCTTTAGCCAAGACAGTAAAGGACATCCTCTCCTCACCACTCATCCCCCTAACCAGGAGTCTCTCAGCAGACTCTCAGTGATGGACAAGTGTGTCAAGTCCACAGGCACAGAGATGGTGACACCCCGACAGTAAGGTGCTGACAGACTGACAGACAGCTGAGGCAGAGTAGGGGAGAGTATGGTGGACTCCACAGGCAGACCATATGGTGGACCACATCTCCACAATAATCAAAACACTGTGACAATGGGTGGAGGGTTTCTTCCTTTACATCAAAATGGTACAAGTTTCTGTAGACACAGGACTCACACACATACACACACACACACACACACACACACACACCACACTAACACACACACACACACACACACACACACACACACACACCACACTAACACACACACACACACAACACACTAACACAACACACAAACACAACACACTAACACACACACACTCACACACACACAGACATGCAAAGACTCAACAGGTCTGAGCACACACCGAGGTGAGCCCTCAGCCATCTTTCAGCTGCCTAGCAGGGAAAATATTTGAGCAGGCCGAGTCAGTGGAGCATGACATGACTTCCATTTGAAACAGGACCCATAAATAAGACTGGAATCGGCCTCGGGGGGGGCTCCACGGGAGGGCACTCAAAACACAGGGCTTCCGTTCGACACAAGAGCACACAGAGGAACAAAAGAGCGCTCTCTGAAGGGGTCACACACACACACACACACACACACACACACACACACACACACATACACACACAGAAACGCACACACACACACACACACACACAAACACACACACACACAAACAAACACACACACCCAAAAGACAGAGTTTCTCCTGCTTTCTCTTCCTGTATCACAAAGAGCCTGATCTCCTGGAAGTCTGACAAATAGCTTCTTCACACGTGAATACGCTAAACGAACCCATTAAGTGAATGCCATGCAAACATAGGCTCACTTCCATAGCACAAATGGTGACTAGAGATAGCTAGATTATAAATGACATCACCCAGTTTACCAGAGTACTGCTCAAGCCTATGTCTCCCTCACCAAAGAAACAGACTTTCACGCACAAAATGTCATCCAAGAGGAACCCTGAACAATGCCTTTCAAATTCCCTTTCAAAGTAGTGCTACAATGTGATCTATTGCTCAGCATTACACTGTTTATCCATCTCTGCTTCACTATACACGTGGCAGGGGTTGGCCTCAGATCGGTTGCACAGTGAGTGTGCCTGCACAGCATCTCCACCATGGCACTTTATACTGCCCTGGCACTGATGCCACCTTTCATTTGAGTTTTTTCAGTTTCTCTCTCTCTCTCTCTCTCTCTTTCTCTTTCTCTCTCTTTCCCTCTCTCTGTTCTTCTGTGTCTAGTCTCACATGTGCATTCTAGAAACACGAAATGTGCCATGTCAAGCCCAGGTGCAGCTCGCAAAGAATTTGGAAAGCATCCAAGTCGAAGTGATGGTTCATCTTTTATCGATCAGGTCTAATTACTGTCGCATGTCAATGGTGGCATTCCACACACTCTTCCTCACTCACTCATGCAATACATTCCAGTACACACACACACACACACACACACACACACACACACACACACACACACACACACACACACACACACACACACACACACACACACACACACACACTCAGACATGTGCAGACCTAGACATAGACACACACACACACACTTATCTGACAGGACTTGCTATCACAAAATTCCACATCACAGACTGTTCATAAGAGCGTGACAGGCATGCCCGTTGAGCTGATAGAGTGCAGATCTAGAGCCAGGGAGCTCAGGCAACAGATACACTCTATAAGAGTAATCAGAGACTGCACAGGTGGGAGTGCTCACAGATTTCAACTTTATAACAGAGAGAGGTCACCATTCAGAGACTTTGGGACAGACAGAGTAAGGACCCTCACTTTTACCCTAGACAGTTTTTTCAGGCAAAATAAATCATTTATCTCGAAGACAAAAGCTTTTTTTCAGTGTAGTCGCTTTGCAACATAATCATGTCCACTGGTGGAATCATATGCAATAAGAACTGGGTGAAGTATAAAAGTCAACAACTTTTACAAATGACATAGTAGGAATCTGCTGTATATAAAAGTATGTAAACTTTCTGTTTCTCATTTCCTGCAGTTTGTGAGTGGAGAGAGCCCTATCTCCAAAGCAAACACCTGTAATCAGACACACGGCTTTGCACCCGACCTTCCAGCTCCTCAATTATGCTCAACCAGACCAGGGAACCGTTAAAAGGACACGCAATTCAGTTGTTTGCATTCAACACACTGACACTTGAGATGGAGTGATTTCATCTGGCTAATGGTTGCTTTTGTCACTCCAGCCTGCCAGTCCAGCCAGGAGACTCAGGACTGGCCAGCAGACTGAGGAGAGACTGCTGTGGGTCAGTGGGCCTCCTCTGTGAGGTTACTGCGGTGATAACAGGGCTTTACCTCATTCTGCAAAGTTAGTGCCACATTGAAGACAAAACTGGATGGAAGCATATGCCTACATACACTCATGCACATGCACATGCATGGGCATAGGCACACACACACACACGCACACGCACACGCACACGCACACGCACACGCACACGCACACGCACACGCACACGCACACACACACACACACACACACACACACACACACACACACACACACAAAGAGAGTTAGCTTCAGGAGCATGTGCAGCCTGATGCTGTGCAGAGCTCTTCTGGTTAGCAGACTTGACGCTCGTCCAAAAATGTGGGACCTTGTTTCAGTAATCAAGAGTACTTTTTTATGCAGTACCTCACACAAAGAACAACACTAACAACAGCAGCCCTCTCTGCGCGGCCCGTGAGTAACGAGATGCTGGCAGACAAAAGCCTCTTTTTCAAAGCAGCGGCGATTAGAATGTAAATGAAAGGCTCTCGGAGGCCGAGATTGGGAGGTGAAAGAAAGAAAGGAAGGAAGGGGAAGAAAAAGAACAGATGAAAAAAGAATGTTTATGTGAGGGAACTTGGAAGTGTTCAATAAAAAAAGAAGACTGGCATTCACGTCTGACTCTCACACTCACAATCAGCTCTCCCTCCCTCCCTCCCGATCACTCACTCACTCGCCTGCTTGCTCTGCCCGGAGCTGTGTGGGACTTTATCAAAGGAGTGTTAATGTGTGTGAACGCAGGCCGAGACAAATGAAACCCCTGCACCCCTGAAAAACTCAAACACACACACACAAACACACACACACACACACACACACACACACACACACACACACACGCGGACTAATACTGACAGTGAGGGAAAGAAAAGAGGAGAGAGAGGGAGAGATTCTGAAAAGATGTTGAGGTAAGCCAGCCAGGGAGGCTTAGAGGAAGCTTGTTCTCAAGCCTCTCGACCACAGCAATTACTTGTGCAAACCACCAGGAATGCACAGGAGGGTATGTGTGGAGAAAAGTGTGAAGTGTTGCAGTGTTTTGGGAGTTGGGCCAGAATCTTGTGTGATTGTGTGTGTGTGTGTATGTGTGTGTATATGTGTGTGTGTGTACGTGGTGTGGCGAGGGGGGGGGTTACATGTACAAATCCCTATGAGGACTACAATGTTATCGCAGATGTAGCGGGGGTCTGATTCCAAAACCAACCAGGCTTCCCTTCAGTCCTCCTTTCCCTCCATCGCTCCCTCTCTCTCTCTCTCTCACTCTCTTCTCTCTCTCTTTCTCTCTTTCTCTCTCACTCTCTTCCCTCCTCTCTCTCTGCCCCTTTCTTTTTTTTTGCATCTACATTTCAAATTTCCCCTTAAACTGGGTCAGCCAAGCTTTGAAACTGTCTGTCAGCTACATTTATTTTCCCAGGCCTGGTGGGCTGTTGCAGCTCCTCGGTGGCTCTGGTCTGCATTAGCCCAGCCGTGGTGTGTACTCGCGGCACCAGCACGGCTCGTGGTCCGCTGCGCCGCACGTGGCCCGCGCCTGGCTCGCATCCCGCCCGCCGCTCCAGGTCTGGGGAATATCTCAGAGCGGCTCCGGGCCGCCCCAAAAACAGAACCCTTGCGCGGCATGGTGTTGATGCTGTGATTGCCTACTGTTTTATTGAATCTGAGGGGTTTAATGCTGCACTTCGCAGACCAACGCTTGACCCGCCACCCCACCAACCCACCCACTCACTCACACAAACACACACACACACACACACACACACACACACACACACACACACACACACACACACACACACACACACACACACACACACACACACACAGACACACAACTCCCCCGTCCCACTCGCCCACGCACACCTAATCCTGGATAGGGTCTGGTTTCCTCGGTGGCGTCTGATTTTTTCGGAGCCTTGATTTACTCTCCACAGCCCAGAATGAGACAGCTTAATGGCCCGGGCCAATTAAAGGCCCATTAAGAGTTCTGCTCTGACGCCATAAATTTGCTGAGAGCTCCTCATTAGCCAATCAGGAGCTCTGCACCTAATCACTGGGACCATTAGAGCAGAGCAGCACTGCCTCAGCCAGATGCTGATGGGAGGAGAAAGACTCAGTCCTGCTGATTACCTGTTGAGCACAACTCCCCCCAAAGATCAGAAATCCAGACCTTTAGAGCAAAATATAAGGGATAGAACCTTTAGAGGTTCTTTGGCAAGTCCTACTACAAGAGGATGAAAAACAGCTCTGTAAAGAACCCGAAAACCATATGGTTCTTTGCCTACATAGGACCTCTAGACGCCATACTGTGGCACTTCTGTACTATTCTAAAGTACTCTTGTAGTTGTATATTTTATACTTACACACTCATAACTTTTCTACAACAGTCCTGTAAATTCAGGTTGTCAAGGTTGTCAGGGGCTCGTGGAGGTTTATACTCTGACGTCCGGCACAGTAGCTCCATAATCTCCAGGGCTCCCACAGCTCCATTGGAAACAGCAGCCGAACCAGAGCGTCCACTCAGGACCAGATCTGTCTCAAGGGCAGCTTCTGACAGCAGCACCAGCCTCTGCACTGCTTCTGCTGTTTGCCATCACTTCATGCTAGGTCCAGAGACACAGGCAGAAACTACCGCATGCAGCCTCGAGCCGGAATGGCTGAGACGCAGCATTTCTTTTTTCTTTACTCCCTGTGATAAAACCAGATGCACATGGTAAAGACTTCAGCGTTCGGCGCAGCACGTGCGATGGGGTTCTCAGGCCGAGGGCCGCGCAGGCATTCCAGCAGAGAGCCCCAGAGCCGCATGGGGTCGCAGAGCCGCGGCGCTGGAGACAAAGGCGGCCCAGTTACAGAGGCGGGTGGCGGGGGTGGGGAGCGCTGGAAGCGGCGGGTGGGCGGGTGATGAAATGCTCTTGCGCCTTTTGTCACTGGTGCTGAGGCAGGCCAGCTGAGCGCCGCGGCGCCGGGCCAGGCAGACACACGAGGAGTGGGAAGGAGACAGCGGGAGAGAGGGAGGAAGTGAGAGAGAGAGAGAGAGGGAAGGAGAGCGAGAGAGATGGAGAGAGATGGAGGGAGAGAGAGAGAGGGAGAGGGAGAGGGAGGGAGAGAGAGTGGAGAGAGAGAGAGAGAGGGGAGGGAGAGGGAGATGGAGGGAGAGAGAGAGGGAAGAGATAGGGAGAGAGAGAGAGACTGAAAGGAAGGTAGAGGGAGAGAGAGAAGAGAGAGAGGGAGAGAGAGGGAGAGAGAGAGGGAGAGAGGGAGGGAGAGAGAGAGAGGGAGATGGAGGGAGGGAGAGGGAGAGAGAGAGAAGAGGGAGAGAGAGAGAGATGGAGAGGAATGGAGGGAGAGAGAGAGAGGGAGAGGGAGAAGGGAGAGAGAGAGGGAGGGGAGAGAGAGAGAGAGAGAGGGAGGAGAGGAGATGGAGTGGAGAGAGAGAGGGGAGAGAGATAGGGAGAGACTGAAAGGGATAGGTTAGGAGAGAGAGAAAGAGAGAGAGGAGAGAGAGAGAGAGAGAGGGAGCTCCTGGGGCTGGATGCTTACAGGCCCGTCCCCACCCCACGTCTACATCAGCAGCGGCGCATGAGAGGATGTGGCAGCCCTGAGGACAACAGCTGCAGATGCTGGGACTGCTGCAACCCACAGTGACGGAGCGCACGCAGACCAGCAGCAGCCACGGGGGTCCATGTAGCATGCCCCAGTCCAGATGACCCGAAGATAAATCTCTCTTATATTTGTGTCATGGGCACACTACACACACACACAGCACACACACCACACACACCACACACACACACACATACACCCATATAAGCACATGAACAAACCATGTTATGTTTCAAAGGCCAATGTAAAGAAAGTGTCCAGATATGAAAATGTCCTGTGTGTGTGTGCATGGTTGTTATCAGCAGAACCCAGGAGTAAAGGGGACCGTGTGTGTGAATGTGTGTGTGGTGTGTGTGTGTGTGTGTGTGTGGGGGGGTGGTTATAACAGGAAACACCTGACATTCCTCAGCTGTACACACCTGTCTGTGATGATGAAGTGGTGTGAGGACCAGTGCGTCTGGCCCCCGTGCACCACATGTGTGTGCCCCCCATCCCCCTCAACACACACACACACACACAACACACACACACACACACACACACACCACACACACACACGCTCCACAGCACAGCTCGCCTCACCAGGGCGTGGAAACACCACCTAACACAAACACAGGCACCTCAGCCCAATGACATCTGGTTGAGGAGAGGGAGCCCATTTTGTGGAATGTTTTTGGAGAACACAATGCGTGTGCAATCACGAAACACCATCTGTCTCCAAAGCCCATCCACAGCCTCCGAGACCCCAAGACAGTCATTCAGAACACACACCCAACATAAAACATTAGGAAGGAGTGGGAGAAATGGTTCATATGTCTTATGAAAGACACACACACACACACACACAAACACAGACACACACATATGCATACACATGCTTAACTACAGTACGTCATCTGCAATGCATCACCAGTGTGGCCGTATAAAAGTTGCACTCAGAAACACACACAACACACACTCAAAAGCGGTATCACAATACAGTATATTACTTGTGCAACAGATTGTGGTAGATCACTCAGCTTGTGTCAGCTTTTTCCTATGTTTTCATGATCAAAAGGAGTTATGCCTCAATCATGTAAACAATAATGGCACAAATCATGATGCACGCACACACACGCACGCACACATTCTTACTGATGGGGTTTCTGTGCTAAACGAATCCATGAACTTCCTCCCACCAGATGTTAAATGCCACATCAGAAAAAATTGCGTGGATGTCAAATCCAAACTGTAATCTACAA
>NC_045162.1:22594844-22599844 GCF_900700415.2 Clupea harengus | reverse complement strand
AGGGTACCTCTGAGAATATAGTTCTGGTAGTTCTGGTCGGCCTCGGCTCCCACGCGGATGAGGCACGTGAGCCCCTCCGCCACCACAAACTCGTGCACCAGGTCCTTATCATCCTGCCAGAGGGGGAAAAAAGCTTCTGTTACTGCTAAGGGACACATAGTGACAGTCACAGCACACATTCAGCAGCATGATTACTGTGTAGTTTTGGTTAGACACTGAATAGTATGCCACGGAGCAGGTCCATTCAGTCAGTAACACAATAGTCTGGGCCTCCGATGGGCCGCCCACAGCCTGCAGCAGACCAGCGGATACGTTCTGCTCGCTCCGCTGCCATCGCTGGGGGAAGTTTACCAGCTGCACAGTCATTGGTTGTCAGTGATATAAATCACAGGATTGTACATACACACACAACCGCAGAGAACACATATGTAAAGGTCGTAGATAGTGCACCAGGAACCAAATTAATATTCAGTGAGCCAGTGAGCAAGTTAAACCATAACGGAAGTCTGCTTTTTGAGGCAAGACATAATGACTGAAAATATCTATATATTTTGGGTTTAACCTCATCACATAGGCCCTCTTTGTCCAAGTAGTGAGTCCTAGGCAAAGTTAATATATATTGAATGAGTTTAAGCCAAAAGCCAAAACTCAGTGCTTGAGTCAGATGTTTAGGTTGTTAACACTCTTCAATGTGCATCAATATTATCACACCATTTTGATACCTGCTCCCTGCCAGCATTAGGACACACTGAGCACATACACTGTAGATTTACCTTTGTCTTGTGACATTGTGTGGTGCATTGTAATGTGACAAGATCCGTCCATTGTAAGAGCTAACCAACACTGTTTGTGGCTCTATGCACTGACTGGAATAGCCGCCGGCTCTATATTGCACAACACTCGTCCATCACCATAGCTACAGGTCAGCACAGTGTTGTGTTTTGCATTGGGGAAAACCTTGGTCTCTGCAAAAACTGAATCATGTTTGTGACATATGGCATCATTTGATTTACAGTGAGCATTAAATATGCAATACCCTTTCAGGGCCACAGCTCCTACCGGCCCCAAGTAGTTTTATTGTGGGCCTGTGTTGTTATTTCCAGAACAATGAATTCAGTGCTGTTTTCCTAACGCAGCCTGCAGAGCCGTATGCCAGGACTGGAGAAGGAATCACAAGCGAGGCCTCTTTGATAGACCTCTGGAGGGGACGCACACCGCTTCACCGGGGACACCACGCCGACCGGCAGGCGCCCAGCACCTCATTTCCTGTGCTCCACGGCAACCCCCACTGTTTAGTGCCGCGGTAAGCACGGGTTGCCAGGAGTTGACTGCTTTCTCATACTAAGACATCATTTCATGTAAACTACACAAGTGGTGTTAAGACATAGGCTGGCTACTGGGCTTAGGGAAAGAGCCCCTCGTGGAGGGATTGAGACATAAATTGAGAGAGATGTATGGACAGATGGATACAGATGGAAATAGAAGGAAAGTCATGGTGTGATAAAAAAGGTTGATGTACAGACATGGAGGGGAAATATGTAAGAAATGATGGCAGGGAATAAAAAAGATCACAGGAGGAGACAGGTATGGATACAGTGGAGAGAGAGAGGGTAGAGGGAGGGAGGGAGGGGGGAGAGAGAGAGCCAGAGAGAGGGAAAATGAAAGTTTCATATGCAGGGTGAGTTTGATGAGGGCTGAAAAGGGGGCTCACCTGGAAGATCTGTTTGAGGGAGAACAGGGCTCTCCTCAGCTCCCGGCCACTGGAGTTGTACAGCTTTTCTGCAGACGACAAGAAAGAAAATATTCACACGTCAAGATACAAGAACCATGTGTAACCTTTTCTCGGGTCCGAGAGCACTCAGACACTCATAGTGGCTCCGCGGGCCTGGCTGGCTGAGTTCGCGCTGTCTAGTTTGGGTTCTGAGCTGTAAAGGGCCACTTTCCCACACATAAGAGCAGAGAAGTGCAGCTCTCTCCTTCAGAGCTCTCTCCTGGCCTCTGCAACTCTCTGGGGCTTCACGCTCACATCCATCACTGCAGGTTTGGGCATTAGGACAGGACTGAGAGAAGGGGGGGGAACAGAGAGAGGGGTGTACTAGTGTGTGTGTGTGTGTGTGTGTGTGTGTGTGTGTGTGTGTGTTTGTGTGTGTGTTTGTGTGTGTGTGTGTACAGACAGGACAGGGAATTTTTGCTGATGGCCTAGTTCTTCTCAATGTCACTAGTTCCGTGTGCAGTTTTTGCCACCACACTATACGGCACTATATAAGTGGACAGACAGAATTTCTCACACACACACACACACACACACACACACACACACACACACACACACACACACACACACACACACACACACACACACACACACACACACACACACACACACAGACAGACACACACACACACACATACATGCAAACACTGACTGACTCCCGCACATACATACACAATAACAAAGTTTGCAAAAGCGTTCAATCACACACATATACGCACAAGTGCATACATGCACAGCAAATGTGGGAGTCTTTTTGTCAAGGCGCTGAGCTCAAATATATCTGGCAGCCAGGTCTGTTGGCAAACACTCCTCTACATTTCTGGCCAAGGACCCCCACAACCCACTCCCTAAACTCTCTCTCTCTCTCTCTCTCTCTCTCTCTCCTTCTCTCTTTCTAGGACTCCTGAGAGGGCCTGAACCTTGAGATGGGATATGTGTTTGTATGTGAGCGTAACCCTGTAGCACTTGTTCAATGCTGGCTTCATGCTTTACAGTTCCACACAGGGGAGAGGCGCTGGCCTCTCTCCCCATCACAGCGGAGGCCTTCAGGCTGATATGAGCAGCACGGGCTGTGTGGCCGCTGGATGTGTTGACACGGGGAGCTTGGTGACGACATGGCGTGGTGAGCTGTAGAGTATCTTCTAAAGGGTTGCTTGGTGCATTGTCACACCCACAGACGGCCAGCGAGTGGCAGTGTTGAGCGCTGCGGAGAGGTGCGGTGCCTGAATGCAGTGTCTCTGACTCAGCAGTCTCTTACTCACAGCACTGCGCATGACGATGCATGCCCTCTCTCTCTCTCTCTCTCTCTCTCTCTCTCTCTCTCTTCTCTCTCCTTCTTCTGTTCATCTTCTCCCTCACCCCACACATAAACACTCTTGTTTTACACTCTATGACCAATCTGTGACTTCAACACCATTTTCTTGGGTTCTCATCTTTCCTGTGCCTTACTGGAAAATTCCACTCTCTCTTGTCCTCGAGTCACTTCTCGACAGAATTTCAGTAAAGCATCAGTGAATATATACATACATACACAAACACGAACACACACACACACACACACACACACACACACAGAGACACACACACACACACACAACACACACACACACACACACACACACACACACACACAATGTACTCTCTGTGCTGATGCTGCACCATCTTGGCACTCATTAACATTGAGATGCAACACAATCACACATAATATAATACGCATTACCCACACAACTGCTCCCCTTAAGAATCACTGTCCTATCCAACTGCTGTGTGTGTGTGTGTGTGTGTGTGTGTGTGTGTGTGTGTGTTGTATTATGTGTGTGTGTGTTGTGTGTGTGTGTGTGTGTGTGTGTGTGTGTGTGTGTGTCTGTGTGTGTGTGTGTGTGTGTGTCCAGATGTCTGCTGGAGGATGGATGATTTTTGTTTCCTTCGGTGGAATCCTAAATCCCTCACAGCTGAAAGGTTTGTCAGCCAGTAAAGTGTGTGTGTGTGTGTGTGTGTGTGTGTGTGTGTGTGTGTGTGTGTGTGTGTGTGTGTGTATAGAGAGAAGAGAGAGAGAGAGAGAGAGAGAGAGAGAGAGAGAGAGAGAGACTCCAGGATTCTTCCTGGGACTTACATCTGCTTGTCTGGAGGAGTGACAGACCTCATTTTTCCAGACATAACACATATCCACCAAGTGCCAGGTCACACTCCAAGAACCCCCCCAAAACACACACACACACACACACACACACACACACACACACACACACACACACACACACACACACACGCGCACGCACGCACGCACGCACACACACACACACACACACACACACACACACACTCATTTACTCAATCTCTAACCGCATTGAAAAAAATTGGCAAAATTCTACCAAAACCTTCACAGATTTGTCCCCTGGTAAAATATATAACTATGTCACAAAGTTGGATGAATTGCTGGTTTCCCTTGCTGTCTCTTTCTCTACAAGCTCTCTACTAGATGTTGTGCTGCTTGATACATTTCATGCAGAGTCCAGAGCTACAGTGGGCTGATCCTCCTTCTGAGGCTTTGCTTTCTGTGCTTAAGTGACCTCGAAGAGCATCTGTCCAGAGATATCACTCATAAAACCTCTCCATCTCAGATTTTATACGGAGGTTTGTGTGTGTGTGTGTGTGTGTGTGTGTGAGTGTGAGTGTGAGTGTGTGTGTGTGTTGTGTGTGTGTTGTGTTGTGTGTGTGTGTGTGTGTGTGTGTGTGTGTGTGTGTGTGTGTGCATTAAAAGGAAATATGGCTTCTATTTGTACTTTATTATGTGGCCATTAACCAGTATAATATGTTATATTGTTTGTGGTTCTCGAGGAGATAGGGCAGTGGTAAAGAGCACTAATGTGTGTGCATAAATACACACAGGCTCAGACACACACACACATGAACACATACACATACACATGCACACACCAGACACACAGGCTCAGACAGAGACACACTTGAACACATACAGACACACACACACACATGCACACACCACACACACAGATTGGGGACAGAGATAGACTTCCATCGTTCATGACTGCAGTATTTATCCTTGCTAGTCTGCAACATCCCAGCCCAGAGGGCTAACGCAGCCTAAATCCTGGGAAAATATTCCCGACAGTATATCCGGCTCGCTGTACCTACAGCCGGAGAAGTGCCACGAGGTAAATATGTGGAGTATGAAGTCACACCCACCCATTCAAACAATCAGTGA
>NC_045162.1:22582344-22587344 GCF_900700415.2 Clupea harengus | reverse complement strand
CGAGGAGGAGCACAGCAGTCAATGCAGTGACATCCTGTAATGTTTCAATTTGCTTTAGAATGAAATACTTCGTCCAAAACGTCCATGTTGGTTATCTGCGTCCCTACTCAGTGGGGGTTCCGCTGACTACACACTAAACGTGAAGTGAAACCCTTAAGAAAGCCGAAGAGGATCATCAGGTGTCAATGCTGTCCCATTCATAAAAAAACTGCAGAGATCTGA
The DNA here is from genome assembly GCF_900700415.2 of Clupea harengus. NCBI lineage: Eukaryota > Metazoa > Chordata > Actinopteri > Clupeiformes > Clupeidae > Clupea > Clupea harengus. Next base: position 22,587,122 of record NC_045162.1, on the reverse strand, counting down.
AAGAGAATTTCTGAAAAGACACTTGAATGGCCATGATCCAGTATTGGCAATAGGACCTTGGCGAGTACTTAGACACCTTTTTGTCTGGGTGTGGTGTCTGTTTGCTAAACTGGGACAGACACACGAATGCACCTCCACACTCCACTCTCCACCACACTTCAGTGCAACAGCTCCATGTGGGTAGGAGTCCGCTGTCAACACGCTCTTTGATTTCCCCTCTAATGAGGTGTGAGGTATGGCAGGCCCTCTAAAGTGGCTCCAGAGATGGTGGGAACTGTCAAAAGACGAAACAGAAGATTCTGGAAACTGCACAAAGTCTGAGGTCACAGGGGTCCTGAGGCTGAGTTGATTTTTCCTCTCGACGCTGTGGGACGCTACATGCAGGCGTTGTCACGCAAGCCCCACCATTTTATGTCAGGTGGGCAGGGGAGGAGGAATCGACGCCAACATCTTAAAAAACCTTATAGCTCCTGTTAAGTTATGGCACCTTTTCAGCTCGACCTTCCTGTACTGTAATTAGACACATTCCTGACAGGCTGCAATTACATCTCTTGTGTTCTGTGCAAATTATGAGACTTCATGAAGATGTTCATCGCATCGTATGCAGATGTTTCATATATGTCGAGTGCATCCGGAGTTCTCCAGAGAGGGAAACTCCTAAAGACTTTGAGAATGCTGCGGGGCGGGCGGGCGGGCCCTGGACGGTGAGGATCAGCGCACTGCCGTGAACATGCACAGAGGTGTCGCTGCTTGCGTAATTGACTCTGTTAGCTTGTTTGCTGGGAGCCCCAGGGAAGCGCTGTGCTTTAAGGTGTTGTGGAAATCAAGACGCTGTTCAGTGAATGTACTGGAGCAGCGGCATCTGGCTCTCTCAAGCGTGGACTTTAGCAGGGGCCACACAAGCTCTCACTGTGCTAGGAGGGAGCGTGAGTGGGAGATGGTGCCAAGGCAGGGCAAACACAAAAAGTCTGGGCGGAGGTGCGAGGAGAGGGAAAATAATAAAAGTGAAGGAATGGAGAAGAAACACGAGTGCGGAGGGAGGGGTAAGACGCTCGCTCACTTTCAGAATATCTCTGGCAAAACAGCGCAACCCCCTCTTACGCGCAGCATTACACCATAAACAGAGGCCTGTGGGTAATTTGCACAAGTGCGTTGGTTTGTCGTCTGCTTCCGCAACTGCTTCCTGGCGACACTGTGACAATGAACCTCTGGTAGGCATTCAGGCAGAAACATTAAAAAGAGATGTCCAGATGGCGTCTGGCTCCTACTCTAAAAGCTGAGCACCAGCGGTCAAGGTCATAAAGGTCAGAAAAGCTCCACCCAGTGGCCACATCTACGCACACACGCCACCCACCCGGACCATGGGAGCCAGCGCAGGCACAGCCGGGCCAGTCCCACCACAAGGGCTGGCTGAAGAGGCGACGGTGTGCTAAAAAAAAAGGAGGGCTGTGAAGGGATGAGCGCTCCTTCTTCAGCCCAGCGGGGTAGAGTAAGCTGTCATGTGGGCTGGCGAGCCTCTCCCGGATGCTTGCTGTGGCGCGGGGTTTATTTTGGGTCGGGCCTGGGTAAACACAGACGAGAAGAGAGAGAGCCTCCGCTCAGCAGACACGGGAGAGGCTGGAGTGGAGAGTAAGCTCATCGCAGCCTGCCTGCCTGCTTGCAGACCAGACTAGAGCAAGACGGGTCTGCTCCATCACCAATAGACAGCAGCTCTGTTTCAGTTTCAGTGTTTAGTTTTCAGGGACAGATTTCCCAAGCCTTACTCTCAGGGAGGGTTTTTAATAACTTGAATTAAAAAAATGGTTTGCAGACACTGCCACAAAGAGTTATTTTTCATGTTCTGATGAAAAATGATTTCATAACGCTAAAATTGGTCTTGGAGTATTGATGTGTTCACAGCGGGTCTACAGTGCAGCGTTTCCCAGCCATTAAGTTCATCAGTAACAGATTTCCCCCAAGGTGTCCAGCGCCTCCAGTAGCTCTTGTGAGAGGGAATGCTGTTGGGAAATTGTTAGTTAAGGAATTTGCATTGCGGCAATAAGAGAAACAACACGCTGTCTCCCACCTGCATCCATGGAGAGTTAGCCCAATGGGTGCAGCAGACACCAGTGCCCCGGCCCAAGGCATCACCCCCAGCCCTGAGGCACAGGATGAGGATGGTGACTGTTGTTGACTGTCAGTTGGCTGCCTCAGGCCCCAGGGCTGGAGTTATGACCTCCAGACCTCCAGGGCTTCCTTCTCTCAAGAATGTCATTTTGACAAAAAAAAATAGTACACACTGGGGAATGAAGCTAATTTAGGAAAATGGTGTAGGGGTTGTTGCTGTCTGGGAGTAGGACGGGGGTGGTTGGGAATCCCACCCAAAGAAAGACGAGTTAAAAATAAGTACAGACACTAGACCCTGCGGCCCTCTTGCTTTTCTGTGGGAAGACATACCTGGCTTCCAGCAAAACGTGTCCTTGTGAAATAAATCACTCTTTCACTGAAGACCGCCATTAGGAGCAAGTCAAGCATGGGCCTAGCATGAAAATGTAAAGGTGGGGAGGATTTGGCAAAAAAAAACTCAGAGCTTTTCAGCGCTGACAGGTCTGTAAGAGGGTGTCGGGGGATAAATGGGACTCTCACGAGCTCTCTTAGCATACTTAAGCAAAAGTCACCAGCATGAGATGGAAGATGGGGGTTTGACAGTAGAAGGGATGAACATGTACAATCAGCAAAAGAGTAGTGGGCAGGGTATTCAGAATATTCTGCCAAACAACCTCAGAGGAAGCACATGAAATTAGTGGCTAGTTGGTCTGTAGCCAGCATTCCAACTAATATGTAAATGACTGGTGCTTCGTGAAGATAAAGATGACAAACATGAAATGTAGAACATTCCCCACTCTGCTTGCTGTTTAATACATGGCTGTTGAGAGCGGGCTTGATGAAGATCACACTCCAGTGACCGTAATTATGAAGATGGATCTCAGATGCTTTGCCGCCCTGCTGGTAGAATGTGTCCCACACTGCAGTGAGAAGAATGGAGAAATTTAGCTCCATAAAACTGCCAGCGAGTGACAAGAAGCAGGCAAAAACGTCCACAGTATGCCTCTTCCCCTTCTCCCTCCGCATCACACGGCAGCATTCTGACATCCAAACAAAGTGCATTCCTAGACAACCCCACCGGCCCCCACAGCACCGGCTCAGAGAGATGAGCTGTGTGTTACAACAACAGCCAGCCACACTGCCGGCTCAACCTGCACCATGCTGCGTGAAAAGGTGATTAGTGTGTGTGTGTGTGTGTGTGTGTGAGTGTGTGCGTGCGTGTGTGTGTCCCTGTATAAATTAAGACTGAGGACAAAGACAAATCTCTCACAGATTGATTACAGCATTTCAAGATGAGAGAGAAGCAGGTTGATCCAAACTGTGCGTCCTAATCCACGCCCTGTGTGTGTGTGTGTGTGTGCATGTGTGTGTGTGTGTGTGTGCGCAAATGTGTCGGTCTTAGTGTGTGCGTGTGTGCATAGGTTAGCTTTTAATCCCCACAACCCTTTTCGAGGCGCCTTTGTTGAGAGGTGCTGGGACACGAGTACCACTTTAGCCTCTTTAGGCCCGTCTGCTGGGATGACAGATTGAGGGGAGTTAGTTCTCTTTATTAATCTTCGGCGCTCGTTAAAAGGCAACAATAGATGAGGCTCTATGAGGGATCTTATCAGATTTAGGAGATTGATTGTGTTATTACGACCATCTGAGGGCACGGAAAAGAGAGATTGTGAAGAGAAGCCAGGTTGATAAATAAAAAATTGAAAACACAGAGAGAGAGAGAGAGAGAGAGAGAGAGAGAAAGAGGGGAACATCACTCCAGAGTGCAGGCCAGCCTTGGCAGCGAGTCCAAATACTCATCCCAGGCCATTGTGGCGAGATGCTGTACTGCTTGCTGTGGTCTTTGATCTAACATACAGGTCTCCTCCCATATTAAGTCATATTTCTCCACATCACGGACGACGTTGGGCTTCTATATCAGATGTAGTAAAGAAGGTTGAGCCAGTTATTTGGGGACTTAACCCATGAGAGTTCATACAAAAACTTAACAGACCCATCCAAAAGAGAAAGGATAGACTGGTCAGGCACCAAGCAGATGGATGTGTCCGTTGTTAGCCAAAGCTGGAAGGGGGCTGACTGTCTAGGGCTGCTATGCTGACTGATGAGTGCCAGCAGTGGACACGTTATTTGTCTTATGGATGGTAAACAGATCACCACATTGGCCCCTAGGGGGCACTCTGTGGCTCTCTGACTTTGACAACCAGCCAGCAAGGCAGCACGTTGTTCTCTCTCTCTCTCTCTCTCTCTCTCCCACATAAAGATACTGTTTTTAAGAAACATAGGACACACTCCAACATATGTACTTTATTCCTATAAAAACATTCTATGAGAAAGTACAGGATTAAGTGTCTATTTAGAACACAGAAAGAAAGAAAGAAAGAAAGAAAGAAAGAAAGGAGAGTGTATGTGATTAGGAAAGGTTAATATTGTGTCAGCCATGTTAATTGATAACTGAGTTTGGTTAGTCACTTGTCATTACTCAAGGGAGTGTTGTGTGTGTTTGTGTGTAAGCTGTGGAAAGTTTGCAAGACTCTACAGGGGGTAAAAGTAGCAAAGAAACTGTGTTTCGTGTGTGTGTGTGTGTGTGTGTGTGTGTGTGTGTGTGTGAGGGAGAGATAGAGTGAGAGAGTCTTCCTTAGCTATAATGATATTAGCAAATATTGTTTGCTAATAGTAAGTGTGTTGAAAGAATAAAG
>NC_045162.1:22557344-22574844 GCF_900700415.2 Clupea harengus | reverse complement strand
GCCACTCCGTCCCTCAGACCCTGCTGGCTGTGCCCCCGCTGGGGAGGCGTTTCCCCTTCACCTCTTTTCCCTCTTTTGGTCACTCTCTCCTTCCTCTCCTTCCTCTCCTTCCTCTCTCTTCCTCACTCAGCTTCATTGCTCCTCATGTGCTGGAGTGGGTGAACGTTTCTCCAACGCCCCTCTAACTACTTTCAGGTCCTTTCACTTGTGTATAACCTTGGGTATATTTGACCTGCATCTTACAGTGGGGACTGTGCTGTAGTAGAGACATCATATGTGTGATCAATACTTTGATATGCAGTTTAAGCAAACAACCTTTCTTCCACTAAAGAGAGAGGGAGGGGGGGGGGGGTACACCAGCAGAATCTCTGTGACATCCATGGGCAGGTCACTATGAAGCTGTGCCGTCAGTCGATTCAGCAGTAGTCTGGAGGCAGACTGGTCATCGTTTCAGAGAGCCTGAGAGTTTTGGTGGAAACAAATGAGCACAAATCTATTGTGGTCATGTACTATAACCATGAAAGGGCCAGGAAATCTTTTCAGTTGTAGCGTACTTAAGCAATATAGTACGAGTGCGAGTGGGGTAGGTAAGGGATATTCCCACGGGTGGTGTTCGGCCGTAGCCACGAGGCCGGAGGCCGAGTGGCGCAGGCAACAACACCCGTGGGAATATCCCTTACCTACCCCACTCGCACGAGTACTATATTGCTTTTATAAAACAATTTTATAGTCAACCAATTAACATTTAAACACGAAGTTATTGATTAAAAAATGTTTATTTCGCCATTGTTTCTCCGCAACAAAAAAATAGTTCCATTGTCAACGTCTTTTGGAATTATAAGAACTTTGAATTAACGGTTATCGCTTAATTGTATCAACGTGCTATAGAATGTTTCATCGCGGAGTGATTTATTATTAGCTGTGAAAAGTCCGAGTTGGGATGTCCTGGGATATTCCAACTCATGGAACGTCTCTCGTCCAATCAGAAACAGCTAAATAATTCAATAGAACCCAATTGTTTTATAAATCACAGCAATCCCTTCTTCCCTGCAAGCACATCCCAGCTCTCTGATCCAGTTTGGCTCAACCCGCAATTAGACTCACGGCATTCCATCACAAAGTGACCACTGGCCAAACCGGGGCAAATATGGTATGTCATTTAATCCCACTGGCCTCTAACCCAGCGGATAAAAACTGTCTCTACCCTTTAATATTTCTCTGTCTTTGGCAACATGACTCTCCTGGTGACATCGGCGGCTGAGATTTGTGTGGGTGCAAAGTCACGGCCAAGTGCACCCCAAAAAAACAAAAATGGATATGACACTGAAGGGCCGCCAGTCTCTGTTACACTCCGTTCTCGCTCGGGCCAAAGATCAAAAACAGGGACGACATTGCTATAAATATGAGCGCTAGTACGGTAGCATTAGCTCCCAATATGAGCTGTGAATGAGCGTTAGCTGAGGGGGAGGGGCCGTGTGAAAGCATCTCATGTCAAGCCTGCTGTGGTCATCATGCCCACTTTTATCCCTCACTAATTAACAGACTCACGTCTAAAGCACATGTGCTGAGTCATTGTTTGATTGGTATGCCGGCTAGTCCAAGTATAGTTCCCGACTTAGTGAGCGCGTGTGTGGTTTATTCAAGGGAAGGAGGCCAGACAGGAGTGAGGCCACTGGCGTGTAGAGTCCGTATCTAACGGTGAGGAGCATGACACCTCCAGCGCTAGTAATGGTGTGCTTTTCTTTACATTCTCAACTGTTTTTGATTTTTATTTGATTTTATTCTGATAGACAGAACTGAAATGTATGCCATAAGTGCAGGCCACCCCAGGCCAAGCAGATGTTTGACTGACTTGAGTTATGGAGCCGCAATATGGATCCAAGACATTTCACATAGTTTAGCAGCTCAATTGGGGGAGATGGATGGGAGCAGAGGCTATATTTCAAACGTGTGTTGGTTAATGATTCTCTGCAACCACAGAGCCTTGTGTGAGGACAGTCTGGATTTGTGAGGACAATATGGACATGTGAGGACAGCGTAGCTTTGATGGACATTGAGACTTGAGACTTGGTGACAATGCAAGGCTCTTCACATTTCTGTGGCTCTTTTATGAGTGCCACTGCCATGTGAAATATGCACCACCCATCTTAAAGAGGGTAACCAGACTCTCACCATTCTCGCTTTCACCAAGGAAAAAATGTCCAAAAACCCCAAACCTAAACCCTAAACCCCACACAAAAATATCCATGACAAAGAACCAAAACAGCTCACCAGGTTTCACCATGAATGAGCCTACACAGAGCACTTGGTTTCACCGTGAATGAGCCTACACAGAGCACTTGCGATGTCATACCTTTCGCCATATCGCCTCCACGTCCTTTTTAAATATATGACAGCAATACGATGGAATCAGAAGCACCGTTTGAAAGAAATGAAGGACTATTTCCCCCCTTTCCTCATTTTGGCTGAGGGCTAATTTGTCATGCGACACAGCGGTTGTGAGTGTCGGGGCGAGAGCATCAGCCCCCCCGGGGATGATTAGCGCGACAGGGGGAGTTCTAAAACACTGTTCAGAGATGAGAGGCAAAGGGGATGAATTCCTGCATTAAGTGAATGAGGCCCACTCTCCTCTCTCTCTCTCTCTTTTGGCTGGACTTGGATTTCAATCAGCTCCCTAGCCGACAAATCTCTCTCTCTCTCTCTCCGTCGCTCTCTCTCTCTTTCTTTCTTTCTCTCTGTCTCTCACCCTCACTGCAAACAACACCCCCCACCACACCCCCTGCTGAGAACCCTTTCAGTCGAGCTCCCCGGCTGCATGGTGTTTGCCATAGCCAATTTGCCTCTTTGATTAGCAGTTGTCTGAGACTGTGTCTTTTTTTCTGTCAGAAAATAACCACTGTAGGGTCATATATAGCAAGACTAGGAAAGGCTCTCATTTAATCTGAGCGTCTTTGATTTTTTTAAATTGGAGTTTCAAGTAAAAAAAAAAAGGAATCCACAAAAAATAACAGGGTGATTTTTTATTTTCTCTAGAGTGCTTCCAGTTATGAAACATTTACTGTAAAATCCTCACCCGCTGTAACTTCTCCTTTCCTCTCTTTTGATTTCTCTTGAAGACACTGAACTCAAATCTTCTGTCTTGTCAACACTTTCCACAGAAAGTGGAGCTGGACCTCCAGGGGCTCTGTGTGGTTTTGCTGGGGATTACCACACTGGTTAGCACACTACTCTCACACTGCCTTAGGGGGCCACAAATGTGCAGCTTTAGTCCAGATACTCTGATTCACATGGAAATCAATGAATTGTAATAGACTCCTTGATATGAAATACCTATTGAGCTTTAGAGGTGTAGTGGAGCACCACAGTGGGCTAAGTTACAGTCCTCATTATTGTGAGCACAGTCTTTACGTTTCGACAAAAGGCCAAACAGAATCTGACAGCACGTTAAAAAAATTGACAGAAAGATCAACATCCGTATTAGGAAATGGAACAAAGCTGTGGTGTGGAGAAACACAAGAGCAGATGAGACTCAAATGAAGCTGCAGCTCCTAAAAAGAGAGCATGCTCCCCAAAAGCTTGAAATATAAGTCTCAAAAGAGGTGGTGATGCAAGATGTCCGCTTACAACCTTTACAAGCTAAGCTATGACTGGTCCAACCTAGTCCCAATCTCTAAACACACCTCCTCCAACTTCAAACCCCATTTTTCTTTTTTGATCTCCGGCTTGAAATGTCTCTTTAAAATGCAGTTGTCAAAGTGCTTAACAGGACATAAAATGACTGTTAAACAGTCCCAGATCATTAAAGGAAAAGCCAACAGCTGGTCACAGCTCTGAGCTATCCTGAGAGAAATGTGACAGCTCTGCAGTTTTGGGTCGTCCCACTGGGTGATCAGCATGTTGTGACTCTCCAAGGGAAAAGATTCTATCCGGCTAAGCAAATGAGCGGCTATGTTAAGACGTGACTCTGGAGGGTTGCAGCTATAAGGAGATGAGTAAAAATATACAGAATATATTCTAAGCCTGTCTCAGAGTAGGCATTCGTCTCACATTTCAGTGTCTCCCAAAAATATTGCAGCCCTCCTTTCTGACTCAATCTTCTAGAGGCTGAGCATTCACTTCCTTTCTGGCTGTTAGACCAACGCACAATGCACCCCTCTCTCTCACTTTCTCAGACCTGTCAAGTATTGGTGGGAAGAGTTAATCATATAAGATAAGCGATTCCAATGAAAGTTTGTGAACACACACACAGACACAAAGACACACACACAGACACAAAGACACACACACACACACACACACACACACACACACACACACACACACACACACACACACACACACACACACACACACACACACACACACATCCACACACCACATAGCTTTAGCAGGGTCAGGGCACTGGGTAGAAGAGAAAGGATGAAAGAGAGAAAGAAAGAAAGAAAGAGAAAGATGTCGAGGAAGAGATGGGAGGCATACAGGAGATGGGATTGTTCCTGCGGCCCTCGTCCATCACCCATCTGTCAGGAGGGGGTCTCCCAGCCCTGGCTGCTCGTGGGGAGGCAGAGACTGGAGGTCAGCTCTGATGTGACACTGTCACCCCACCATACACACCCCACACAAAACACTACAAAAGCACGAGCACCCAAAGCCCAGCAGGAACTCAGCCACTGCCCACTGAGGCCTTTCAGCACACACACACACACACACACACACACACACACACACACACACACACACACACAGAGAGAGAGAGAGAGAGAGAGAGAGAGAGTTAGAGAGGGAGAGAGGGAGAGAGAGAGACAGAAACACACTCAAACTTTCTATCCATCAGTCCATTCAATCTCCTCAGCCCTTACACATAACACAGAACTACTTCACCATCCTTACTAAAAGGCATCAAAGACCAAAAGAATGTTACAGACCCCTTGCTGTGTATGTGTGTGTGTGTGTGTGTATGTGTGTGTGTGTGTGTGTGTGTGTGTGTGTGTGTGTGTGTGTGTGTGTAAATGAATGTGCAATGAAGAGAGGAGTTAGTGAATCTGCTTTACAATACTACTGCTGTAGAACAGCCCTTAAATGCTGAGTATCTAACCCGCAGCAAAGAGAGAGGTGGGGACCTGCTGGTATAAATAAACCTGAGGCTGAGAAGAAACCCTCATGACCCTTAGGGACAGCACGGATGAGAGCTGATCGGACCTGAGCTGTGTGTGTGTATGTGTGTGTGTATGTAAGGGTAGGGGTGGGGGAACCATACAATCGCTTGTATAACATTTTAGGATTAAGTGTAAAAAAATGCACGAATGTCTGTATCTGTGTGTGTGTGTGTGTGTGTGTTTGTGTGTGTGTGTGTGTGTGTGTGTGTGTTTGTGTATGCATGTGTGTGTGTTTGCACACACATGTTTGTGTCTGTATGCCTGTGTGTGTATGCGTGTGTGTGAACATTTACGTGTGTCTGAGCAGGCTGCCCCGTGGGGTCATGAGGTGCCAGGCAAGGTTAAAGGGGCTTAACCCCTACTGATCTCAGCTGCCAACGGAGAGGATCCTCCTGTGACTTTCAGGAAAAGGATGTGAAGGAGCTTCACCAGTAGCCTTCGGAAAAAGTAATCCGTGGGGAAAATGAACAACAAACGTACACTTCGTGCACTGTCCTAATAACACTTAGTAACACAACCTTTAATAACACAACTTTTACAACACTGATACATTGCCCTCGCTGCATAGACACAACACTACAGTACCGTCAAGAGAGGTAAGACACATGAAGGGTCGAGAGAGATAACCATAGAGTATTAGAACGCACAGCAGACGACACTCCATGGGTGTGAAATGAAACGGGCTAAATACACAAGACTGTCGGTGCAACAGGTCCGCACATTCAGATAGTCTCACGTCAGATTGTATTAGAGAGATTTGGTGTGAAAATGGGATCAGTAGAGAGACAGGTCACGCTATAGAAATGGGATCTGAGAGCAGTGCATGGTGAGGCCTTTGGCAGGTCTGGTCCGCACAGAGGCTTCAGATAACAAGGCCTGCTGGGAGGCTCCTTTGCTGCTATTTTAGTGATTCTGGGAGCTAGTCGAGCAGCTGACACAAGAAAGGAGATGGTCGGCCCTCATCTCCTCCCTCATTCACCCTCCTCTTATTCTCTGCCACTCAGAGAGAACCTGTAGACTCAGCCCAATTCAAATCCCAGGCGGCATACAAGAGCGGACGTAAATACCCAGAAATAAGCTGACCTGAACCAAGCAGGCAGTCCCCTGTGGACAAAGGATCCTTCTGGATGGACTTTGTCGGCAGAGAGGCACAGCACAAGGGGTTGAATTCTCCCAGTGGCAGAGAGGAGTTGAAACATAACTTCCCTAATCCGGAAGAGCAGATTAACTTGTGTAGACTGTTGCATTTGGGGATCTGCAGCTGGCTGACTTAACGCCACTCAGCCCGTCTCCGGGTCAGCAGGTTCAGTGAAACAAGCGTCAGGCTTGACTCTCTTCTGCATCTTGAGTGGCTTCAATCTCTGGGGGTGACTCTAAGTGGGGGGAATACGGTCTCATATACATCTTCTACTGGGCCACAACAAGGTCAGACATAGAGTATGAGCCACTATCAACTGCTGATCCAACCATTCAGATTGCCACTACACTGTAAATTGCATGTGTAGCGAAGGGAGAGAGCAGTTACCCCAGCCGGCCTTGAACCCGGGTCTACAGGGTACCTAACCTGCACTCTGACCGCAACGCCAAAGAGCCAGGTTCGATGGTATGGCAGTCAGAGCACATACTAATGTGTAGTGTTGACACTCCGTCACAGCATGTCATCTTAAAGCTTCTAATGCATGCTGGGGAAAGAAGAGAACAGAGGGTCTGTCCACTGAGGTGTCTCTCTGCACGGGTCCACTGAGGTGTCTCTCTGCACGGGTCCACTGAGGTGTCTTTCTGCACGGGTCCACTGAGGTGTCTCTCTGCACGGGTCCACTGAGGTGTCTCTCTGCACGGGTCCACTGAGGTGTCTCTCTGCACGGGTCCACTGAGGTGTCTCTCTGCACGGGTCCACTGAGGTGTCTTTCTGCACGGGTCCACTGAGGTGTCTCTCTGCACGGGTCGTTTTCCCACGGCAGCCCAGTGCTTCCCATGACTGTGTGGGGGCTGACACACATACAGTAGAGCGTCACCAGTGATGGTCTGATACAGTGTAACAGAGCGCAGGAGTCTCTGTGCTACAACACTACATGCACAGTGTGACATCATCGAAGGAGTAACCAAGTTGACTAACAAGGAAAGTGGTTTAAAGGCCCAGTACAAGCAAATGCACTCTGAGGGTGCGATTCTCCCACGCGATTCAGTGTAAAAAAAAAAAAGAAAGTGCGCAGCTAAGCACCTTTCAGGCTATGCGTATCCTGCCCTTGACTTAAGCCTGTGACTTGCACGGCATGAAGGCAGTTACGCGCCTCGGGCGGAGCAAACCCAAAATCAGGGCGCTTCTTATGTAAACACCATTGACGTGTATCCTGCCCTCGACTTACACAGCTTTTGGCTACGCGCTTCTGAAGTCAAGCGCCACTACAGGGCAAAACACAATATTATGTTTCGAAAGTCGGCAGCAGGCTTATTTCTAACATTATTGTACATGTACAAATAATGAAAATGTAAAAGATGAAAGTAGAGAAGATTTTGCATAACTGAAATGAACCTAACTGGGGTTCATGATTGGGAGAATACGGGGCCTGAGTAACTAGTGGGGCTGAGATCTGATGACGTGATGTCCTGGAGGACTGATTGATTAATGTATCGCCCCACATGTTGTTTACATTCTATTTGTAAACACACACTAAAGGCACGAATGAAAGCCTTTGTTCACGAAAAAAGAGGTTGTTTCATGTCGGTTTAGTCTGCCCACAGCCTGTTTCCTGACTCGCCTCGATGAAGCCACAATAACAAGGCGATATAGGGATCTGCAGCTGATGGGCCGACATAATGGCTGACACGTTAGCTGACTGATGAGAGGCCTGTGAACGCGCTGAGGGAGCGGGCTGAGAGCCACTCCATCGCACGGGCCCACTTCATCTCCCAGAGTGCGCTGAAAGCCCATTTTCACTTTGAACACAGAAACGCGAGATCACTTCAGACGTCGTCCCCCCGCCCCCACCAGGGCCAAACAAACCCAGTTCTGTTCCTCTTTGAAACTCAGACTTAAGTACAGATGACAACAATAAACAGAGACTCCAGCGAGCGGAGGGCATTGTTTGCCAGAGCCTCGACGCTGCTGCTGCCGCTGCTGAAGAGGCTTTGTGAGGGAGGGGGAGGGGGGGGGGTCGCTGGGTGTTACACAGGAGACAGGATCCCACGGTCCAACCTGCTGCCGCTTGTCATGGGAGATGAGCCGGAAAGTATCTGATGGCATGCAGCGGTGGATTACCTCTGTCTCCTGGTCCTCATTCACACAAGCACCAGGTAGCCCCTGAACTCTTCATCAGTCCTTTTCATCCCATTCTGAATGGGTTAGAGGAGACTTGCAGCCCCATTTAGGCTACACTCTGGGGCAGCGACTGAGCCATGATTGGGCCATGACTGGGCCATGACTGGGCCATGACTGGGCCATGACTGGGCCATTACTGGGCCATGTGTGGTGTTCCCCATTGGGGAGAGTTTTCAGTGTTGGTCAGGGCAATCATGGCACATTCCAGAGCACACGTGAGAGGGAGGAAAAGGACCATCTCTCTCGAACTCTGCCCTCGGCGTGATCCAGATGCCGCACACAGAAACGCTTTAATCATTCTCTTCCCTGTAAGGAGGAGGCCCACACATTTCCAGTGATTTTGAGGAAATGACTCATTCTTCCACCGCCATATATAGTGCCAGTCTTCATTCAAACCGATTTGGGGGGAATCATTTGTTTTCAGTGTAAATTGAATCTGGGGAGTTGCTGATAGGACCCTCGTCTCACCGGCTGTGATTTGTCAGCCCACAGGTGGACGGGGTGGGAATGGTGGAAGGGGAGGCTGTCACATGAGACCTCACGGTGGAGAGGATATTGGGTTTTTAATAAAGCCCAACCGTGTAAACACCGCTTACTCCACAGCCCTGCCCGAGCCCCTGACATCAGGCTGCCCAGAATAGCCCCGGCCTTCAACGCCTGCCCTCCCCGCCGCTGATAAAAGGCAAAGCACAAACCTGATGGCCTGCCTGCTCAGTGTTTACAGTTTAGCGCTTTTGGCTGGGGGAGGTCTGGACGTACTCCTGCATCATGTCAGCTTTTCTGGGTCATTCTGTCACCGCTGTAAAAGATACAGAGCGTGACCTGAGGGCTCCCAGGGAATCGGGAACCACTTACTGACAGGTCTCAGAACAGTCTCTGCACGCGCCTGGCCTGGAAGTAGCCACCGTGTGCATGAGAACACACACACGCACACGTACACTCAGACAAGGGCTCTCTCTGGCTGCTGTCACATGGACGTTTACTCTGCACGTCCCCTGCATGTGTGCATGGCCAGTGGAGGCACACGGGATACACTGTGGCCACCCATCTGCTCTACGGGCTGTGGGAGACAGATAAGAGTGAGATCTACAAAGCTCTCAGGGATGATGATCTCACCCAGGCATTTCATCCTCCCGTGAACGCTGGCTTGATTTGTGAGCAGTGAGGCCACGTTACTGTAGCGAGCCTCTGGAGACAGAGGAGGTTTGTTTTCATGTGATAGCGCACCCTACTGAGGGCCCATTGAGGTTATCCCATGATGCATTGCTCACCAGCGCAAAGAACCTTTGTACACGATACTACAGACAGGTGCAGTAGAACAAGAGGATTAATGTACAAGACCAGGCTTTATCTGAGCAATGCTGTTCATTGGCATCTTGACCAACCTAACTAGCTGCTACAACAGAGCAGTGCCATTAAAAGGGGCGCAATAGCACACACATGCACACACACACACACACGCACACGCACACACACACCCACACAAACACACACACACACACACACACATATACATATATACATAGTCAGACACTGCAATGCACACACACTGCAATGTGTACAGAATTAATAAAGTGAAAGCAAACCTTCACCACTACACCCTTTCACACAACATTAACAGCTAATACAACACACCCATTTGAACACACAGACCGAAAGCATTACATTTCCATTAGGCAAATTCTTTCATCCTAACCGACTTCCAAAAGACATTAGCTGGCTCCATATGTCTATTATAGAGGAGGTTTGAGAGCACCACTGGCTGGCATCTGGATCCTGGCTCCTTCACCTCCACAGTGAGAATCCTACCTGCGGATCTGTTCACAGTTGTCTGTTCACAGCTGTGGCTCCACACACGCTGTTCTTGCCTCACAATAACAAAGACACATTACAGGCACATCTGAAAGGTGACACTAAGAAGCTTTAGGGAGGGAGATAAAAGGGGGAGTAACAGAGAGCTGAAGAGAGAGACAGAGAGAGGGAGACAGAGAGAGAGAGAGAGAGAGAGAGAGAGAGAGAGAGAGAAAGAGGAAATCAGTGGGCTGGTGCTGGAATTCAAAGAGGCCCATCGGGCTCTGGCTCCGGTCCAAAAAACAGAAAGAAACACACACACACACACACACACACTGAGAGAGACCGAGGGATAGTGAGAGAGGGAGAGAGATGGCAGAGACAGTGGCCTGAGGAGGAGACTGCAGTGCAGGGACAGGGCCAGTGCTTCTGCTGCTGCTCCCTGAACTGGGCTCCTCACTGCTGCACCCGCTTCTGCTGCACACGTGGCGCCCACACACACACCTACACACACACAACCCTACATCAAGCCCAACGCCTTCACCTTCAGCTGATGCATCCTCATCCTCATCATCATCATCATCATCATCGTAACTGTCATCTTCACCAGCCCAGTAACTCAAACATCTTCTCCTCTCTGCGATGCATTCAGTTCCACAGTAGACTGCATGACATCAGTCTGCATGCACACATCCTGACAGGTCCAATAAAACCGGATGACAAGTAACGGAGGGGAACGACTCAAGTGGGAAAATGCAATTATTCAGGGCTTGACTTTTCATGATTCAGTTAGCTTCGAAGGTTTCCATTTCACAGAACGACCTGAGCAATTAGACTTAACTGGATTGGTGGGAGAACTTTTCCAAATTGGGTTTTCAAAGGCATAGCACAGCCACATTGTCCGAGCCTATTACCACATTCGAATGCCTTATGACTCATTAAATCGCATCTGCTGTGACACTTCATGAAATCTCATGCAGACTAAGAGGGGGTAACAGCAGCTGCTCTTGTCTCAGTAGTGCAGATGACAGACGCCTGGTACAGTCATTTAAAAAATCATCTCGCATGAAATGAATGATGCGGTGAAACTCCTCGCGGGTACCCTGGAGGCTGTCTCAGTGAGCACTTCCAATAAGCTCTGACTTTTCAGTTATTGTCTCAGCAACACACGCTCTCTCTCAGGACTCTGATCATCATCATCATGTCATCATGGCCAGTGTGTGTATGGTGCATTCACTCCATCTTCTCTTTTGGGTTGTATAATGCTCTTGTAAAGCGCTTGACTTATGTCTGTGAAAAGCGCTATACAAATAAATCTTCCTTCCCTCCTGCCTTCCTTCTTTACTTACAGTGAGGACAGTGACTGTCCAGACAGGGTCTTGGGATTATCTTTAAAGATAGTTCTTTTTTTCTGTTGCCACAGCCTTTGAATTAAGGGCATAACTACATAAGAGCTTGCAGTTCCCATCCAAACTTGAGCCACCAGTGGCAGCTCTCTAGCTGTGAGGTGTGAGTCAGGAGTCACATGTCGGCCATGTTTATGTTGTTTGTGCAGGTTGTGTGTGTGTGTGGTTTTTGTGCTTTAGGTTGTGTGTCAGGCAATCTGCAGGCGCTGCTCTGCAGAGTGAGTGTGTAGAGTTGTGAGTCGTGTGTAAGGTGTGTGTACGGTGGGTGTAGGCTGTGCGCTATATGTGTTGACAGTTTTAATCTTTTCCTCTCAAAGCTATGAGAAACAGTCATGGGGTCACGCCAATGGGAACCATATGGCTTTCCAAAAATGTTGAGTGTGTGTGTGTGTGTGTGTGTGTGTGTGTGTGTGTGTGTGTGTGTGTCTGTGTGTGTGTGTGTGTGTGTCTGTGTGTGTGTGTGTGTGTGTGTGTGTGTGTCTGTGTGTCTGTGTGTCTGTGTGTCTGTGTGTCTGTGTGTGTCTGTGTGTCTGTGTGTGTTTGTGTGTCTGTGTGTCTGTGTGTGTGTATGTGTGTCTGTGTGTCTCTGTGTGTGTGTGTGTGTGTGTGTGTGTGTGTGTGTGTGTCTGTGTGTGTGTGTGTGTGTGTGTGTGTGTGTGTGTGTGTCTGTGTGTCTGTGTGTCTGTGTGTGTCTGTGTGTCTGTGTGTGAAAGAGAGTACCTGTCTGTATATACGCAGCCGTGTCCTTCACCATTGCCATGTGTCTTTCAGCATCTGACTGTTTGTGTGAGTCTGCCTCTCAGATGTCCGTCCCAGACAGAGCTGAAGAGGGCACAATCCCTGCATTGTTACCCCAGCACAGGCCCTTCTGACTGACAGACATGCAGCTTAACACAGCTCACTAAAAAGAGAGGGAGAGAGAGAGAGAGAGAGAGAGAGAGAGAGAAAGGCAAAGACAGGACCGAAGTGCCCCACTGGCCCCCGGGGAGAGAGAGCAGGAGACATCTTCAGCATGTCCTCCCTGATAGTGACGGAAAAGAGTTCGCATTCTGCAGATCCCACGATAACGTCGCCAAGCAGTGTGGCCAAGATCAGAGGACAGGAGAGCGGCTGAAAGCGATAGCCATGGAGACTTGGCAGGGCAGAGCACTTGACAGTACACTATGCGGGCATCTGAATTCGTGCCCATCATGATTCTGGCACTGCCTCCTCGGGGGAAAATGTTGTATCATGCAATCACTGGAATATCCAGACAGCCAAAAAATTTGAGAGGATGTCTCCATCATCAGCCAAAATGTATCCAAGAGTGGAGTTTCCAACCCTTTACAATCAGATACTAACCCTAACACGTTGTAAAATGAGGTTACGGAGCGGGGCAGCCTTACAGCACGCCATAGATGATCTCCGCGATGGGTTAGACTTGGAGATCGGAGATTGCGACTGTGTCCGTTTTACCACAATGTTTAAACATTATCAATGGGCTGAAGAGTGGTAATCCCCCTCTGTGCGAGAGGCTTCACCAGCCAGGCAAACGGCCCTCGCGCCGCGCGATTGCATCGCTATCCCCTCGTGCTCTCGTGTTCACCTCCCAGACCCAGTGTCCAATGTTTGGAGTGTGTGTTAGCTGGAAGACCGTGCCTCTGCTGGGCTGGCTCGTCTTCTCGGGATCCTGGCACCATCCTGTTTAGCTTGGAGCCCGACTGTGACTCTAAGTCTACTGGCCCGGTGCTAAACCAAAGGGCGGAGAAGAGGCCGCAACATAAAGAGTCTTTTTGTTACGAGTCAGACTACAAAACCGTGTCTACCACATATCGGCCCATCTGACCGCACGGGCTGGCAGCACAGGGATCGACGAGGTGGCCGCTGGTAGTACACAGTCTCACACAAATAGCTGTGTTATGAAACCCTAACAGGATTTCTTTCTTTACTCAATCTGCTCAGTAGGAGCTTGGCAGCCTTGTGAAGAGCATCAGAATAAACTGGAGCTCTGGGTTAATCGAGGCTGATGCCATTGCAAGGGTCATGATGACGCCAGCTCTACATTTCCTCATTCGGGTCAAACAAGTACGCTATGATGAAAACAGCGCTTTACAGTTTACTGGAGCACGTTGTTCCAGCAGGAAATAAGGATTCTCCTTAACATGATGATTGAACTTGTGTACCTGAGCTCAGCAAGGTGTGGCTCATGGCACCCTGAGGCTGAGAACTGTGCAGGTAGTTTCACCTGACTGTGTAATGCCTTAAGGTCCGGGGCATGACAGGGGCTCCGGGCGAGGCAGAGCGAACGTGGCATCTTCCTTCCATGAGAGTCATGCTCTGTGACGAGCTGGAAACACTGAGCTCTCGGGGCGGGGCCCGCCTCTTTTTCTGAGGAGGCCGGCCTTGTTACTGGAAACGGCAGGTCCTGTGGGTGCTCACTCAGGGCCTAGTCATTGTGCTGACATGAGAAACAAACACCTGGAGGATAAATAGCAGCCTCAGCTAGAACCTCAGCACAGCAGCAGCAGCAGCAGGACCTGTTGACGCGGTGAGACGACACGCTCTGCTGCGGATGCACCCACGCATGGGCAGAGACACGCACCGTCCTGCAAGAACTCAACGAGAAAAAAAATACACAGTGGGTAATTAACCTAAATGCATTAGCAGACTAAGGACTGATGATGATGCTGAAAGGGCTGATTGGAGTAGCAGCGCGGGGCCGCGGAGCGTTCCGGACTGTTCCGGACGTCCTCGGAGGCTCCACAGCTGCGAACACGCTTAGCTCAGCTCCGCCTGCTTTATTTCCTCCACATGTTTCCAAAAATTGTTTACAGCTTGGAAAGGGCCACGGTATTACCGATAATTTACCGCTATAAGTGAAAAATGTGACAGTTCCCCGCTTCGGCCATGGGTCCAACAGCTACAAATTCAGCCGTGTAACGTCACGGACACAACACAAAGGCTCAGGAGGCTCAAAGGCTGCCATGAATCAGCGGAGGTCAAGTGGAGGCATGTCGGCTGCAGTTTCCACAACAGCTCATTAGAAAGGGAAAATCCTCTCAGAGCGTGTCACCTGTCATTAGACCCGGCAGGCTTGCATGTTTGACAGATTGGCTCTGAAGCACATCCTCCTGCTTCACTCTCTCCGCTTCAGTCATTCCTTTACTCCATTGAACTCACTGTTCACCGTCACTATTCAAATTTGATAAAGTTCTAGAGGGTCTGCAGGTTTGATATGGACAGGGAAATGATAAGCTTCCTAGGCCATGGATGAAGAAATTCCTCTCTGCTCTTAACTGCTGGCATCGTTCATGATTGACTTCGCTGACATAGGTTGAGGCAGTGAGTTATTGTCTATCCAGCTCCACTTTCTGTGAGAGAAAGGACTTCAGCCCCTTCTACATGTGTTTCTGCAACCTACCATGAGAAAAATCTTACTATAGTAATACATTCTGAGAAAATGAAACACTGTGGTGTGGTTGAGATTTTTTTTTCATTAAGCGAAATGCAATATGAACTGTGGAAGTTCAGCAGATTGAGAGTGAGGAAAACAGCGAGGGCCAAAAGGAGAGTATGCTTATCCACACAAACAAACAGACCACAAATCCCTGATAATCTACAAATTACAGTTACACATACACAAGCCTGATTAGGAGGTGTGAGGTGTTCTGGAGGAGGACTTTAGGAACCTTCTGCCCCCCACAGTCTTCCTTAGACTCCTTAGACTCAAGACCACAGTCTTCCTTAGACTCAAGGCTCAGGGCTCCTTCCCTGCCAAGGTATACCATTACCTCATATTTATTTAGCAGAATTCATTACGCTCTCATTTGTCCCTGAGCTTAATGGCCGTAAACAAGACCACACGCTGGGTTAGCTGAGATGTATCGCGCCACGGTCGCTGTTTTGACATTTCCCAGCCTGAAATCCCAGATGCACTGATTACAACGAATCGCAGTGTCAGAGCGGGACCTGGCCAGGCACACTTTAATAAACCATTAGCTCATCTAGTAAACACTCTCTAAACTCTTTCTCTCTCTCTCTCACTCTCTCTCTCTCCCTCTCTCTTTTTCTCTCTCTCCCTCTGTTTCTACTCCAAAAGCCCCTGCGGCACAAGCATCTGACAAGCAGCATCCATCCCTCAGCAGAGAGCGTGTGTGTGTGTGTCTGTGTCTGCGTTTGTGTCTAAAATGACTATAATTAGGGTGCTCTGGATTATGCCTTGTCACCAAGACATGGTTTACAACATGCAAAAGTAGCAAGGGCGTGTTAGCTTCCCCATCCTGAAAATTAGCCATCTGATAAAGATTGTTGCTTTTCTGGGGCAGTAAAGAAACCATAAGCGGTGTTGTGTACATCACCATGCGGCTAAGCCTTCCTGAAGTGCTTGGCTGAGGTTAGCCGCAAACGTGCTAAATGAGAGACATTACATATAGGCTCTAACCATCTCATCAGTCTAGCTGAGTGGACTGCTGAAATAAACAGAATGTATATAAACACAGTCTGCAATGTTTAACACTTGGACCCCTTCGGCACCTACAGCTGGAGGCCCATGTTTAAATGTGGATGGAAAAGTGTTTTAGAGGGTCATCAAGGCCACACAGGCGCCCAGCCACACCCTCACATCATCCCCTGCATCCCTGCACTCTGATCCAAAATAAAAAATGCAACATTCGTCTTAATGCATCACACTTTTATTTTCTATGCTTCTTGGCCTCATGAACGGTACAACCTCACCAGAGTTCATGTGAAATCACTCAGTCATCTACTCTATGCCACTGTTAAGAGAATGAACGTGCTCTCTACTCTATGCCACTGTTAAGAGAATGAACGTGCTCTCTACTCTATGCCACTGTTAAGAGAATGAACGTGCTCTCTGTTGGGCTCTATGGCAGCTTTCCCTGCATCTATTGACCATAAGTGTGTAGAATCTGCAGTGCAGCAGTACTGCACAGTCATGAAGACAAACTGGGAGACAGGCTATAAGAAAATAAATAGGAAATGCAGAGCGCAAGGAAAAGAAGAGTGGATATAACTAACAGAAGAGAGAGAGAGAGAGAAAGAGAAAGAGAGAGAGAGAGAGTGAGAGTGAGAGTGAGAGAGAGATAGAGAGAGAGAGAGAGAGAGAGAGAGAATGAGGAAAGGACTGCTGTAGTAGCATGTAGCCTCTTTAATGGATTAACAAGATGGGGGCCTGGGTTAAAGACTTTCTCATTAATTACAAGGACAGGTTTAGCTTCCATATGTCAGCTCCACCATGGGGTAGCACTAAGGAAACAATTCTGTCCTGACATATCTCTTCCTATTTCAGCCCCCATCCATCTCCACAGGCTCTGGATGCCCCACCACCGAGCCCCTCGCAAAGCACCAGGCAGCCGCCGCAGGACCTCCCTGCCAATTACTGCTGATCAAGCCAAAGTATGAGCAATGTGCCGGGAGAGAATAGGCTCTCCGTGAGAAACGCTGGAGCGCTCGGGCCATTCGGGATTGAACTGACTCCCGTGACTCGGGGTGAGTGAAGACTTTGGGGGACAGGAGGCCCCCGCTGCAGTTACATAACGAGTAATTGGTGGAGAGTGGAGAGATTGGGCACACACAGACTTGTGATTCTTTCTCCCATTCTTGGAGACAATATCAACAAAGCTGTAGGATCGGGTGAGCCAGTGGCCTTGCATGCAGTGTGTGCCTGTGCGTGCAAGTATGTGGATGTGTGTGTGTGCACGTGTGAGAGAGAGAGAGCGAGTGTGAGAGAGAGAGAGAGAGAGAGAGAGAGAGTGTGAGAGAGAGAGAGAGAGAGAGAGAGAGAGAGTGTGAGAGAGAGAGATAAAGAGTGTGAGAGAGAAAGAGAGTGA